>NC_043016.1:6827988-6832988 GCF_006345805.1 Octopus sinensis | reverse complement strand
TTACATTTTCTACACTCTTTCCACAGAATCTGCATTTGGTAGTGAGAGCCTGGTCTTGTGCAGCAATGATCAGGCTTTCGGCGGTACGCTTCAAATCACCTTAACGTCTTGTGTATCCCTTTCAAACTGTCCATGCATTCCCATTTCAAGGTCTTCTTTTCTCTTCTCCTCAGCTCTTTAGTTAAACTCTTCTTCGATCATCATTCCATCTACATTTACACCCATGTCTTTCGCGGCATATTGCAGCAGGTCTTCATCACTATTTAACAAATACTCGGCAAGCTTTCCCCTTTCACTCCTTATACAATGCTCTATACTAATTAGTATTTCTTTTCATATACAGTCTGTTTACGTTTAGTTTAGGGAGTAGCGCTCCATGCTGCGCCATCGACTTTCTCGTCCTTCTATCCAGTGTTGATATTTCCTTATTAGTCCGTTTCAGGATGGACTCACTATATCTGACCATTATTATTATCATTGTTATTGCTGTTCTATTTGCAGTTGTTCTTTACTTGAAAGCAGTCAATAACAAATCACCAAAGGTTTCAAGTAGTGCCTTCTCCCGTGACTCAAAGAGACAATACTCTCCATAGAATGCCAGGTGTACCCAACAATTCTGTCTTCTGGATCACTTCGAGCCTGACAGCAGCTCCAATATTTTTAATATGTTTTTCAAAGCTCTTGGAAACTGTTCCTAATGCTCCAATTACCACCGGTATCACCATTACTTTCCTCATGTTCTATAACTTTTCTATCTCGTCCCGCAGTGGATGGTTTTTCTTAAACTTTTCTGTTTCCGGCTGGTACTTCTCACTCTTTGTTATTATTATTATTATTATTATTATTGTTATTATTATTGTTATTATTATTATTATTATTATTATTATTATTTTATTATTATTATTATTATTATTATTATTATTATTATTATTATTATGTTGTATTGTTATTGTTATTATTATTATTATATTATTAGTAGTTAGTATTAGTATTAGTATTAGTATTAGTAGTAGTAGTAGTAGTAGTAGTAGTAGTAGTAGTATAGTAGTAGTAGTAGTAGTGTTGTTGTTGTTGTTGATTAGTTCCAGGCCATCAAATATTTGCTATAATTTACGATAAATATTTTTCTTTCGTTATTTTTGCATAATTCTACTTTTTTTTTAACCAAGGATGCTTCAATAAAAATTCTTTACCAAACAATGATGAATTAGGATCTTAATTTCATTCCCCTAAGAACTACCAATACGAACAATCGTTAAATGTTTAAAAAATAAATATTTAAAGATTTATTGGAAGCCAATGATATTTGAATGATAAACAACACTCAGACATTTATGAGTAAAGGAAGATTTTGAGGGGAAAAAATCAATGATAGTAAAAAGCTGAACCCTAGTGACTGATCTCTTAAGCTTTTCCTTTCGTCTTCCAAAAATATATGAATATTTTAATCAGTTCTTTTAAGAAAATTTTTTTTTAAACTTTATAAACACGAATAGAAAAGTTTTCCTCAAGTATTTTTCAGCGGAAATATAAAGAACTATATGGTTTGTTCGGAAATTGTAGATGTTTTAAATAGAATGATGAGTGGAGAAAATGTAAAATTTATAATAAATAATCGAATTTACAAGTAAGCATATCAGATCACATACAAAGTTACCAAAGTTACCAAAGAGAGTGGAAAATTTGTCTAAATTATTACCTGCTAAATGTTTTCTTTTACGTCATACCAAACATTTTTCGATTTCTTAAAATCACTTTTACCCTCCTCAATGTTTTTAATATTATCATTATTATTACTATTATTATTATTATTTTTAGTAGTAGTAGTAGTAGTAGTAGTAGTAGTAGTATTAGTAGTAGTAGTAGTAGTAGTAGTAGTAGTAGTAGTAGTAGTAGTAGTAGTAGTAGTAGTAGTAGTAGTAGAAGTGTTGCAGTAGCTGCTGTTGTTGGTTGTGAAGGTATTTGCTGTTTGTGATTGAAATATATATTTAATAATGCTACCATTTTCAACTTTTTGAGATATTCATTGCTAATTTTTTTTCTATTTTAATAGTCTGTTTCTTTGTCACAGGTTTAAGTAACTGTTCTTGTTTCAAAAGCCATTTTTTTTTCTTGCTTTGCAGGAATTCTTTTGTTTTTTCATTGGCTTTTAGCTTTGCATTATAACTGACATGCGGAAGATTACGATAATAGTACCAATTGAGCTGATCAACGTTTTGGATTAGTGTTCTGTTTCTTAATGATTCTTCTAAGCAGTCTAATACTATAGAATCGGTATCTTCGTAGAATTTGTTAGCTACTATTTCAGGACGGCTATTGAGCCATGGAAGATCTCCTACGCTAAAAATACATACACTACGAATCAATTTACCGAAACATTTAAAGGGATCCCAACTCCATATCACAGCTTTTGAGGCATGACTATATTTATCGTGACGAATTTCAATGCCACTAGAGCCACCAGGGGAAAATTCTAGAGAATTAAGAGTTGCCCAGATATTTTCTTCAGGTGAATATGTATCATTCATCCAATTAAAAATGGTTTTTACAACATCGTCCTCTAAAATAAATTCAATAAATTCTCGTGAAAACATCCCATAGGCACTTCCTTTATACAACTGTATTTGATATTTCAATGGTATTTTACTTTCCTTTGTTTGACTTGATGATTTCTCATTGATTTTTATTTTATATTTTACACGCCAATCTAAATGTTTGGGGTGCTTGTATGATTCAATATCGTTAGTTCCATTGAAAACCTTCAGAATTTCAACTAATTCCAGGTTTGTCTTCAATGGAAATTCTTGCCCAGTAAGATTTATGTAGTATTTCCATTTTACATTTGATTTGGTGCACGCCTTCATGCATTCTACTTCAGCTTGTAAATGCCTAAAAGTAGCATATACAACATTTATTCGATTCTCTGCAAGTACAACGTTCGGAAGACAGGTGCTGATGCTTTTTATCAGTTCAAATGTATTGTTATCAGCTTTCGCATCAACATGTATGCAATAAACATTATGAGGTAAGTAGATTGCTCTCAATAATCTTTCGAATTGGTTTGGTGCTGTATGTATTTTAATGGCAAAAGCGATTGGATAATCGAGCTCCATCGGGGTAACTGGTTTGCTAAAATATCCATGTGATTGACGGAACTTGGTGCAATTTTTTACAAGTTCCTTCAAGCTGCAAGTGGAATCCATGTTTTTATCTTCTTTCATTAAGTTAACCTCATTGATGTAATCAGGATCTCCTCTAAATAGAAGCTTGCAATTTACCTTTTTTTTTCTGTGGGGTGCACATTCCAATGATTTATTATTAAATTCGAGAATGTGTGTTGTCGATTCTATATGTGACCCATAGCGCCTAACTTTGTGATTTTGAAGTTTAGAACGAGTGTCCATGTTCGTTGTACAAAACTTAGTGGTATTCCATTTGTCCCAAAGCATCAGTGTGATTGCGCTGTACGTAAGCAGAACAAGTATAAATATTTTCGTCTTCTTCATAATTCTGTTTAACGAAAGCAAAAAAGTAAATGAATTTATTAAAATAAATAATGGTAGAATAAAATGAAAATATTAAAGGAATAATAAATGAATGTAGATGAAAGTATAAATTATTCTTGTGATATTTTAGTAACAGTAATAATTTAAAATCTATAAACATTCTTCATAGTGTCTGAAAAAATTCCTCAATTATGATTCTTTCTGAAGAAAGAATCATAAGAGTTATTTTAATTGATTATTAATTAGCATTTAATGAAATATATTCTATGATTACTCATTTACGTTTCTAAGAGTACCAAAATTCTGTAATATTATTAGTGTATTCTCATTATGATAGAAATATTTAGATTGAATGAGACGCTTTATTTGTACAATTGTGTATGGAAATACGCTGCAGTGGTTTCCGTACTCATGTATTACTACTGAATGCTACTTATTTATATTGGGGAATATGATAGGAATATTATATTTCAATAGCGAGATAACCTCTTCAAGTTTGCTCGACCTGAAAGAAATAGCAGCTAAACTTATATATCATCCTAGCGATTTTTTTGTTAAATGTAAGACGCGGTCTCCTTGGCTGTCAGAATTCGTCCGTTGCGCTTCTTGTACAAGAAGTAACGAACTATTCATGGCGGGCCAGTATCATGGTGGCGATTCGGACAGCTATCTCTTACGCCAAGGTCAAGATTCTCTTACTCTGATCTCCAGTCACTTTGTTCTGCTCTTATTGGATGAACTCCGGCGGCAGACGCAGTCAGAACACCTGCTGTGTCTCTTCTTCCCACTAGCCACGGTCTCGTAATCTCTGTTCATGTCATGTCTTAGGACCTTTACAGTATTCACAGAGCATTCTGTAGTAATAATGATGTTCGCATTTTGATACCCAGCGCAAATCATCACGATATAGGTGACTTCTAGAATTCAGCTGGCTTCCAGGCCTCCATATCAGATAACTTTTTCTCATTTTCAACATTAGAACTCCTTAGAATCTACTATTTCTGCGGATAACAGAAACGAAAACTTTGTGATCAAGGAGTATCATCTGCCTAAATTGATTTCATCATGATTTTGAAGCCAAAATACAGTACCAGTTATTCCATCCAACGGTTTCAAAGTGAGTGTGAAAATAATATAATTTTTAAAATTGTGTGTGTGTGTTTGTGCGTGTGCGCGTATGAAACATACATACATGTCTATACACACACACATATATACATATATAAATATGTAGGCGCAGGATTTCCGGGTTCAGTCCTGCTGCGTGTCACCTTGGGCAAGTGTCTTCTACTATAGCTTCAGGCCGACCAAAGCATTGTGAGTGGATTTGGTAGACGGAAACTGAAAGAAGCCCGTCGTGTATATGTATATATATGTGTGTGTGTATGTGTGTGTATATGTTGTGTCTGTGTTTGCCCCCCCCCAACATCGCTTGACAACCGATGCTGGTGTGTTTACGTCCCCATAACTTAGCGGTTCGGCAAAACGAGACCG
>NC_043016.1:6797988-6822988 GCF_006345805.1 Octopus sinensis | reverse complement strand
ATGATATAATATATACGTGTATGTGTACATGTATGTGTGCGTGCGTGTAATTGTATACCTATGCATATGTATATATATATATTGTTATATTTCAGAATGGTCATTTTGCCAGTTTAGCCAATAAATAATCTTTCACAACAAATATATATATATATACATATATATATATATATATATTATATATATATATATATATATATATCTATATATATAATATTATATTATATATATATATATATATATATATATATTATAATATATATATATATATATATATATATATATATATATACATATATATATATAGCCATGCATAAATGTATGCATGTATATATGAATGTACATTGCAATCACGTATGTACAAAAATATGCATGCATGAAAGCATTCTATGCTTTGTGTATAAATACATATTTGCATGTATAAACATATGTATACGCATGCTAAACCTCATATGTTTTTCATTTTTTCACAGAACTTTTAATTGCTTTGCGCTGTAATTCCTGAACTAGAACCATTTTCTTTGGTTTTGTGAAGCCCACGTTCTCAAGTTTGGTATTCAAGTAGTTTTTCATTTTAGCCAACATACAAACAATTATTTTTAGAAATATATACAACTATTGTCCGAATGGCATGACTGTAAGATTTCCCATTAGTTCAGCAGAGTTAGTATGTATGTTGTGTACATATACCTATATATATATTATATTATTTACATTATTTACATTCGACAGATATTTGTCCTCATCTTGTTTCTTGTTATAATAATAATAATAATAATAATAATAATAAATGCCCTGATGCAGTACCAGGCAGTGGCTCTCATGGCTTCTGATCTTAACTGATTGGAAGTGTTATCATGTACATTGTTTTGTCTTGGTATAAAAGAGGGCTACAGCAAATATTCTGCTCAATACCCACAGATTTGCTTGTCAGTTGTTTGACCTTAACCAGTTGAGCATGTCCCTTAGTGGCTGACGATATGTGCATCTCTGATCACGAGCAGAAGTAGTGGGGAGCATCATGGCCATGTGTTGAGAGGGATTCTTTGGAGTTTGAATGGTTCACCTCTGGAAACATAGGTGTTTCGTTCAACATCCTAAAGCAACCCTTATTCAGGGACCGTTTGAGCAGGATGGGCTACTCAACCTGAAGAAAATTCTAACTGGGCCCCACCTGCAAGGTCATGTGCTTTTACTTGATATGAGATCACCATGTCGCGCACATATGGTTGTGATGCATGGCCTGGTGTACCTTTATCAACGGGTAGTCATGATGGGTATATTGGGCTTCGTATATTTTACCCCAGTGTCACTTTGATGGCATGAACTGCTCTCTCACTCAATAATAATAATAATAATATAATAATAATAATATAATAACAACAACAACAACAACAACAACAATATAATGATAATAATAATAATAATAATAATAATAATAATAATAACAACAACACAATAATAATAATAATAATAATAATAATAATAATAATAAAATAATAATAATAATAATAATAACAACAACAACAAAACATCGAAAAATACCTTAGGAATGAGAACCCAGGTTCGAAATTTCCCCATGACACCTGAAGAAGGCTGGAGGGTATATCAGCCAAAATATGTTAACAACAAACAAGATGAGGGGAAATATCCGTCAAATTTAAATAATTTAAATAATGTACATAATTCATCATCTCTTACATATAGAACTGTACCTATATGTGTGTGTGTGGTGAGTATGTATATACATATATTATGTATGTGTATATATATATATATATAATATATATATATATATATATATATATATATATATATACATATATACACACACACATATATATAGTACACACACAAAGATATACAAGGTTACCCAAAAGAAACCGGAACTTTACAATATTATTAATTCTCTTAGTTTTACATGTTTACTTTTATATCGCCTCCAGTATTTTCCATTTGAAATAATGCATCGGACCCGACGCATTTTCCTCTGTTCGAAGCAGTGCTAGAACTTATACAAAGTGATGCCTTTTAATGCCTCCGTCGCTTTTTCTTCACCTCTTCTACGTCTGCAAATTCTGTAGCACCCGTTTTCATCATCAGTGATGACCTTCGATAAGCGGTCCAGATCAACTTTCGACTATTCTTTCAGTTCACGATACGCATTCAGTCGTGTCCGCTTTTGATCTTCCGCGAGAAAGCGACGCACTGATTTTGCCGCAACTCTTTACATTCGCAATTCTGCGTTCAAAATCTTTTGACAGAGCTCAAAGACACACCGGTCATATCAACAAGTTTGTCAATTCTTCAACAGGAGGTCGACGGTCGCGCTGAACGAGGTTGGTCTTCAAGTGACAAGTGACAATTGTTAAAGCGTGAAAACCACACATAAATTTGTGTTTTGCTCATGGTCCTTGTAAGCTGTTTGAAGCATGACGTCAGTTACGGCCGCCATTTTCCCCAGCAGGAAACAGAATTTCACAGAAGTACGGCCTTTCTTCGTTTCAGCTATCGCAAAAACGACGAACAAGGGGAAGCATTGCAGGATCTTTTCGGTTTGAAAGGCAGTTTTTTCTAGCGGTGTCATATGAAATTGTCACACGTAATTATGACCCTAGTATCGATCTATTGCATTTCAATCTGTTTTAGGGTTAGAGTTAGGAGTGGGGGGAAGGGTGTCTTTTTTTCTTCAGAAATGTAAATAAACCCAATCTGTTTCTTAAACGCGGGACATATTCATACGGTACAGAATGTTTTCACCTCAATAGATGTCATTGATTGGTTGAAATTGCAGAAATTGAAGAAAAAAACAACAAATATCTTACAAACTATAGAATTTTCTCAATAAAGCCAAGAGAAAAGATGTTTTATAAACACATTCTAACAGTATAAGAAGTTTAAAAGTGTTTAGTTACGTGGAAATTATGTTAGAAACTGTCGTTCAAACCGAAAAGATCCACATTGCCAAACAAAAACATGTCATGTGACAGTACGACTTCATTCAACGATACCAGTCAGCATACTGATACTTGAGGGTTGTATCAAGTCACTTCTAGCGATGGAAATCTGAACTACAGTGGACTTGTCCCACAGAGAACGTTTCCGGTTACTTTTGGATACCTCCTCGTACATGCAATTTTATACTCTTGATTTGACAAGTTCTTTTGCGATTCGTGAAACCCAATTTCTCAAGTATGATACTGAGGCAGTTAATTATGTATTCAGGGGCTTCAACATTTAATATTGATACAAAAAAATAAAATAAAATAAAATTGTATATTCCAGATGGAGTAATTATCACTTTCTCGATAGTTCAGTACGGATATTTTCATTTCACTAATTTTCAATAATGTATGTCGTACACCTGAATCTTTCTATATTCTATCCCCTAAATCTAGCTTATTGCGTTTGCAGTTTATTGACGTATATGCCTTTCGGCGGTATCTTTCAACCATGAACAAGAAACAGCTTTCAATGTTCGGTTCTGCATCAGCGGCCCATCACTACACTTCTTTTTTCTAGTTGGAGGATCGGCAGTAAGGGTGAGTCATGTCTCTTTTTGCCTCCATTTATTTCGAGGCCAGCAAGTGGCTTTTTTTTTTGGCTCTTTTTGCTTCCTCCCATATCCGCCAACTATTGCCTCTCTTTCTTTTCTTTCATGCAAACCCCATTGTTGTGAACATCTGCCACACATTGTGCGCTAGTGAAATCCTGAAGCTAACCTTAAATTGAAAAAGCGAAACCTAAATATTCGTCCTAATTTTGTCGGAGTCTTTCAACACTCAGTGAATATACATCCGTCCACAAATCATCGGTGAGGTCTTAAACAAAAATAGAGTTAAAGTAAGCTATAACTTCTTAAATGTTCCATTGAAACACGTAAACTGTTCTATTGCTTTTATTTTCAGCAACCTCTACATTTGTTCTTCCAACAGCGTCTTTCTAAAGTGTTGGTTTATAAATTTAAGGCCTCCCTTTCGAGCGGGAGTGAAACAAAATAGTCAAAACGGTTTACGGGACATCTCTTTAAGGACGTCTTAGAACTTCACTATCCAAATACATCAGAATATTATTATCATAATCATAAAACTGAATCGGTCATTTATAGAACAGTAATTTCTCGCTACAATAATGGCACTGTAATATTTTCCTCTTAAAGATGTATAATATCCAAGTGTTGCAATTTGAAATTCTAAACAAAAGATCAGAAATGGTGAATTCTTGTGGGCGCTTGTGCCGATATTAATAGAGGAACTGACAGGATAAAATCGCTTTATCCCCTATGATGCGTATTCAACGTTGTCGTGTGTTTTACACGAAAACGAAAATATGTGTAGTTTTTAGTGAAAATATTAATATGTTACATATTCTGTGATAGACAATCCGTTGTATACGAGACAGAATTTTAATGGATTCTTATGTTTTTTAAGCAATCTTATGTTGATGGTTATTGTACTGGTTATGTAGGAACATCAAGCTTGATGTGAGAAACCATCAATTATTACACACATGTGAGTGAGAACACTTTGAGATATTTTTGGTATCTAACATATGTCAGATACTGCGAGTGCTGCTTCTGATTGGTCAATCCATGGTGATGACCCGAGGTCACGGTGACAGCGCTGCTTCTGATTGGTCAATTCATGGTGATGACCCGAGATCACGGTGACGGCACTACTTTTGTCATTCATAAGTTACAACTAAACGTGAAGAATTTAGTTATTGGGTTAATAAAATATGGTCATTTATTCGTGTGTAATAAATAAAATACCAAACGAGTTCCCTATGGATACCGTATTTATTACAACGAGTGGCTTGTAAACGTATGTAACTCGCTTTCGCTCGTTAGATACGTTTACAAGCCACTCGTTGTAATAAATACGGTATCCATAGGGAATGAGTTTGGTATTCTCTCTTTGTCATCAAACGATAGCACCAATACTCATCTTTCTAGATATAGAAAACTGAGATCAATATACCCCAACCACCAATAGCACATTTTTTTCTTCCTGGCAGTGGCAAAACTATAAGCTTATCATAATCACTGTTAACTCATATATAATCGTAGACATAGGCGCGGGAGTGGCTGTGTGGTAAGTAGCTTGTTTACCAACCACATGGTTCCGGGTTCAGTCCCACTGTGTGGCACCTTGGGCAAGTATCTTCTACTATAGCCTCCGGCCGACCAAAACTTGTGAGTGGATTTGGTAGACGGAAACTGAAAGAAGCCCATCGTGTATATGTATATATATATGTGTGTGTGTGTGTGTGTTTGTGTGTCTGTGTTTGTACCCCTTGCTTTGCTTGACAACCGATGCTGGTGTGTTTATGTCCCCGTTACTTAGCGGTTCGGCAAAAGAGACCGATAGAATAAGTACTGGGCTTACAAAAGAATAAGTCCCGGGGTCGAGTTGCTCGATTAAAGGCGGTGTTCCAGCATGGCCACAGTCAAATGACTGAAACAAGTAAAAGAATATATGTATATACATACCGTATGTGTCTTTGTGTATGTATGTATGCATGTAGGTAGGTAGACAGGTAGGTTGGTAGATAGGTAGGTAGGTAGGTTGGTAGATAGGTAGGTAGGTATGTAGATGGGTAGGTAGGTAGGTTGGTAGGTCGGTGAGTAGGTAGGTATGTAGATGGGTGGGTAGGTAGGTAGGTAGGTAGGTATGTAGATGGGTAGGTAGGTAGGTTGGTAGGTTGGTGGGTAGGTAGGTATGTAGATGGGTGGGTAGGTAGGTATGTAGGTAGGTAGATGGGTAGGTAGGTAGGTAGGTAGGAAGGTGGGTAGGTAGGTAGGTAGGTGGGTGGGTAGGTAGGTAGGTAGGTAGGTATGTACGTATGTAGGTTTGTACGTACGACTGTTTCCATCAGTATCTGTCTGCTAAATCCACTCCCAAAGCTTTGGTCGGTGCGGGGCCACAGAGGAAAACCTTTGCTCACGCAGTGAGACTGAAACCATAAGCAGAAAAACAGTAACAGGCCTAATGAGATACTATTAATCATAAATTAGGCCATGCCACCACTAAGATAATAATTTAACATTACACATTGTACTTGGTTCGGCAGTACGCAGAAGAGAATAGGGTTTCATTTAAAGATTGTATTACGTTTCATTAGAAAGATATTCTTATATGAACATTGTAGGCACAATACAAAAATGTTACTCAGAAATCTCATACGGCTGGAGAGTCGGAAGTTTTCTATGTCTCATTTAAAATGACAATAGGATTTTGAGGCGATAATATCCATCGAAACATTGCCACCGAAAAATTGATAAGTATAATAATACGTCACACAATATATATATATATATATATATATAGATATAATAATATATATATATATATATATATATAATATATATATATATAAAGAACAATGTGTATTATTAATGATATGGTTAATTGTTAATAAACAAATATATAAATAAATAAATAAAGCTTAATTAAGTATGTAACTAATAGGTTGTTACTTTAAAGTTGGTATCTTGAAGACGAGGAAAAGTAAAAGCGAAAAGGTGAAAAGAATAATGTTATACTAATACAAATTACTTTATCAATTTGATTGACAGACCTGGCTACACACTGTACATCCTGTTATCTCTCTAAAAAAACCAGTTTTCTCTATTTACCTAACTGTGTCACAAGACAGCGCTTTATAAATCTATAAGTTTTACATAATACTTATGATTTTATATCAGCACAGACAGACACTCCCCCCACACAAACACACACACGTATATATACACACCATACGGACGTATATATATATATAGATGTGTGTGTATATATATATATTATATATATATATATGTGTGTGTTGTGGTGTGTGTGTGTGTGTCTGTGTGTGTGTGTGTGTTGTGTGTGTGTGTGTGTAGTGTGTGTATATATATATATTATATATATATATATATATATATATATATATATATAGATGTGCTAGAAATGTAAATCCGAAATTTACAACTTACCCGCTTTATAAATTCAGTGACAGCGTAACCTTCACGCAACGCCAAAATAAAGAACTGTATTTCATCAAAAAATTTAGACCAAGTTTGAACACCCTGGGCCAGGAATATTAAAACAAAAGATTGGTCCTCCGAAAAGGAGAAGCGAAATTCTACCACGGCCGCTGCCTTAAACAGTCACTCACAAACTGATGACGTATTACCTCAGTGGGTAAGCTATTGTCACCCTGCTTGGTCGGTTTCCACATACGATACAGCTACGGGTCAGACCCGATTATGATTTATCAAAACATTGATGACGTATCGTTCCGCTGGATTAGCCACCGAACAGGATACAGTCATGAATCAGATCTAATTTCAATCCGTCAAAAACAAGGCTGACATATTTCTTCCGTAGCCAAACTGTCGTTCTGCTTGGTTGGTTTCCTAACAGGATATATTCGTTGAGACTGAGTTTTGATTTGTGAAAGTTCCTCAGACTCTTTGGGAGAATATTAAAAAGCTGTGGACCCTTGAAACCCAGGCTGTTGCAGAAGCTGGTCCTGAAGCGTGATGGCATCGCTGGGATCTTTGGCACTATGCAGTGTCGTCCTGTTCTAGCATTGGTGTAGCTTACAATACCAAAATTTGGCACAATTCCTTCCAGGATCTTCCAGATATATATTACTGCATACCTCTCCCGTCTTCTCTCCAGGGAGTAGAGTCTTAGCCATATATTATTTGTTATTTATGTACTGGTTTAATTATATCAGTGTCTGAGTTGCATAATAGTGGTTTTAAATTCACACTATATATTATGACTAATTCATAGTCTTTTGGGACTAAAGTTTCACACGTTAGGCCACTGGAGGTGAACATTTTAAATTATTTTCCATTTCCCTTTGATATAAATATAGCCACTCATCAGGTTAAAGATAACTACAATAATAAATAATTAATTAATAAATTTACGTAAATAATCTTTTAAAAAATAAATATATTCTTTAATATATATATATATATATATATAATATATATAATATTATATATACATACATACATACATACATACATACATACATACATACATACATACATATATATATATATTATATAATATATATATATATATATATATATATATATATATAGATATATATAAGATACAAAATATACATTAAGTGAAAACTAAATACAACACTTTAAACTATATTCATTAAATCAAATTATTTATCAATATATTTATTTAATAAGCATCCAAATAAAGTCTAATACCCATTAAACAATTATACTAAAACCCTTAATATTAATTAATATACACAATGCTAGTACAAGCCATAAATACTGGAATCAAAAATAAGAAATGGTTCAAATATAAACACACCCATTATATAACTAACTATATAATTAATATATATGTAGTATCTATAGATTTAATATATCATTCAATAATATAGTTGACCAAAATATCAATTAATATAAAAACTAATTTACTTAAATATAATACTACTTGATTCATATACCACCTAATTATTAAATAATGTATTTTCTAACAAAATTAATTCCCAAATTAAATTATATGTAATACGTTAAATGCCTTTAATAAAATAATAATAAAGCATTCTAAATAGATATAATAATTAATATCTATCATAACTTATAACTATCAATATATATAAAAATGATAATATTTCAACAACAATAATAATCAAGCCCAATAAAATTCAAAAGCCAAATAATACTTTAAGCAAAAACTGTTACTTAGCTTGTCGATCAAAATAATATAACTGAATTTCAAACGTAAAAAACATGTATAAGTCTTAGTGTTTAGAAAATTAATATCGTGAAGATTAGTGTAAACAAATAGAATAATTTATCAATGAAAATGGCGAAAACTATTTACTAATGAAAATAACGAAAACATCTAAGCAAGCCCCACGAATTAAAGAAAGGTAACAAAATATTTGAACAAAGAACAAGACACTATGAAGACATTCAACTACAACCGACAGTCCACTACAAATCCAGTCAATAACAATAATAATAATAACAACAATCAAACGCAATATAATGCAAAATCCAAACAATATTAATAAACAAACAACGTTACTAAGCTTATCTATTAAATTAATATAACTGGATTTTAAATGTATAAATATAGGTCTTAGCGTCTTAAGATGAGAAAGTACATGATTTACACTATTCATATTATTTACATTTGACGGATATTTGTCCTCATTTTGTTTGTTGTTAACACAACGTTTCGGCTGATATACCCTCCAGCCTTCATCAGGTGTCTGGGGAAATTCAAACCTAGGTTCTCATTCCTAAGGTATTTTTTTGGTGTTGTTGTTGTTGTTGTTATTATTATTATTATTATTATTATTATTTCTTATTATCATTATTATTATTATTATTATTATTATTATTATTATTATATATTATTATTATTATTATTATTATTATTATTATTATTATTATTTTATCATTGTCATTTACTTTTAATCTGCATGTTTGATGCAATCACCTGCCGGGGCACACCCAGCGCCCTAGGGCAAGTGAAGGTTAAGAGTTGTTGAAATATAGCTGAAAGCTTGGGGAGGGAAGTAGAGATATATCTCCATGTAATGCAACACAGACATTTACATTGATAGGGTTTTTCTAAGGATGTGGGCAGTACTTGTTAGCACAATCTTTTGGATTTCCTTGAGACATGGTTTTCCAGGGATATTGTCTAGGTGTTTCTGACATCCCTTTTTTATCATACCTAGGGCACCTACAATAACAGGAACAGTTTTTTTTTAAGATTCCACATCCTCTGTATTTCGATTTCCAGGTCCTTATATTTACTAAGTTTGTCAAATTCCTTGACAGATACATTTTTATCAGTGGGGACGCTTACTTCTATTAGTCTGCAGGTATTTTCTTCCCTGTCTTTAACAATTATGTCTGGTCGATTAGCCTTGATCGTTCTGTCAGTGTTGACTGGAAAATCTCAGAGGATGGTGACATCTTTACCTTCAACAACTGGCTGAGGATGGTGTTCATACCAGTTAGCAGGAGTGTCGGATTTGTAGTGTTTACATATCTTCCAATGTATATACTGTCCTACCCTATCGTGGCGATTTTTGTATTCGTTTGGTGTCAGCACAGGACATCCCGAAACGAGATGGTCTATCGTTTCGTCAAATGTGTCGCAGAATCTGCATTTAGGGTCAGTACCGTTTCGGAGAACGTTAGCCTGGTAATTTCTGGTAAACAAGCTTTGATCTTGTGCTGCCATTATGAAACCTTCAGTCTCTGCTTTCAATCCAGAGCTCTTCAGCCACTGATGGGTTGTTGCTTGGTCTACATCAGCATTTTGGCTTCGGAGAATATATTGTCCATGCAGGGGCTTCTCGCTCCACCGCCTCTCAATTTGATTCTGCCCGTTCTTTTTTGCAGTCTGCTTGATTCGCTTTGCTTGCTTGGTAGCAGTGGTTTCCGGCTCTTCATCTGATTCAAGGTTAATGTCTAGTTCCCTTTCGAACTTATAAGCTTCCTTGACAATAGAATGCAGCTTTTTGTTGCTTTCGTGTTCGCACACAAGTCGCAGCATCCAGTCCTTTGTACTAGATAGGTACCTGTTCATTCCTACAGTAGAGGTCTTATAGCACAGCTCTAATTGCATCATTCCTCTCCCCCCGCTGCTTCTAGTAGGTACAAGCGGTCTACATCTGCCTTAGGGTGGTGCATGCTCTTGGATGTCAGTAACTTTCTTGTCTTCCTGTCTAAGCGTTGGAGTTCCGTAAGGTTCCAGTTAATGATATTAAAACTGTACTGGACTACTGGAAGTGCCAGGGTGTTAATGGCCTCAATGCAATTTTTGGAGTTGAGTTCAGTCTTCAGTACAAGCCTTATTCTCCTATAGTATTCCTTTCTTATTTTTTCCTTCATAGTAGCATGATGTATACCATCTCCTTCGTTGATTCCTAGGTATTTGTAACTTTCCTGTGGGTCAAGTTCCTTGATGGTAGTGTCAATATCTAATTTAACAGAAGCTGTTTGCCTGAGCTTGCCTCTTACAAAAGTTGCTTTAGCACACTTATCAAGGCCAAAATCCATTCCGATATCATTGCTAAACTCTTTAACAGTTGTTAGCAGCCCTTCTAGCTCTTGGTCATTCCTGGCAAACAGCTTTAGGTCGTCCATATAGAAAAGATGGTTTATTAACTTACTAAAAACTTTGTACCCATATCTGGTACTATCCAATTCGTTTGAGAGTGGGATCAGTGCCATGCAAAAAAGTAATGGAGAGAGGGAGTCACCTTGAAAGATGCCTCGTTTGATGTTGATGCTGTTGGACTGGCTCATCCCATTACTATGGCTTAGAAAGAGACGTGTGTTCCACATGGTCATGCTATTCTCTAAGAATTTTGAGACGACAGGAGAGATCTTGTATATCTCAAGGGCCTTGAGTATCCATTTATGTGGGACACTGTCATAACGCTTTCCTGTAGTCTATCCATGCCATACTCAGGTTTTTGTTTTTGCTCCGGCAATTCTCTACAATCATTCTGTTTATGAGCAATTGGTCTTTGCACCCATAAGAGTTTCTTTTACAACAACCTTTTTGAGCTTGTGGAAGGATAGAATTTTGTTCAAGGAAAGCGTACATTCTCTCCGTTATTATGGATGTGAGGATTTTGTAGGTGGTGTTGAGACATGTATTGGCCGGTAATTCTTTGGGTTTTTTGTGTCTTCGGTTTTAGGTAATAGGTAGGTGGTTCCTTCAGTCAGCCAAGCAGGTATTTGCTCTGGGTTCTGAATGACATCAGACAGAGATGCAGCGAGATGTTCGTGTACCTCTGTCAAACAATTCAGCCAGAAGTTAGGGATCCGATCCAGTCCTGGGGTTTTCCATTTATGAGCCTTCCTAAGGACACACCTTAGCTCCTCTATTCCTATTGCTTCCCATTTCTGTTCTTCAAGTTCATCCAGTCTTCTCTTTCTCACGTTCTATCCAGTCAGCCTCAGCATTAAACTCTTTTTCGTTGCTCCATACCTTCTTCAGAACTCCTCCACTTCCTCAATCTTAGGTGGATCTTCTATGTGTATTTTATTTTTGCCAATTTCCCTATAAAATTTCTTTGCATCTGTCTTAAAAAATTTATTTTGTCGATAAAATTTGTTTCTTTTGTCATACCTTCTAAGCCGTTGAGCTTTCAACTGTATCCGTTGTTTCAACAGTTCCTTAGTTGCAGGGAGGTTTATGAGATCTTTGATTTTATATTTTTTGCTTGATTTTTCTAGCTTTTCTCGGCTTAATATTCACTCCTCTAGCAAGCTCATCGAGAACTGAAACATCCGCCCGCAGAGATTCAATCTCTTTTTGTATCGCTACTTTCCACTTAGGAGGTTCATTGACATGCCTGGCCTTTTTCTTTGTCATCTTAATACCTAGTTGGGTAGTTACTACTTTAGCAGTGGAATAAATGAGATTATTTAAGGTTGTCAAATCATTCCCCTTATTTCTTAAGATCTGTCCTAGGGCAACGTTATATGTCATGATTGTGTTGTTATTTCTTGTGCCATTTGAAAACTTTGGTAGTGGTTCTCTATTAACCATGTCAGTGAGCTCAATCTTGCCGAGTTCTCTCATAATGTCCACTTTTGCTTCCATAATCTTTTCTCTATTATTCACCTCAAATTCTATGTCATATCTATTTTGGTTTTCTTGAGGAAGGTCTACGTTCTCCTCTTTTTTCAAATCTCTCGTCTTCGCTATTCTTTGTTTAACTTCCCCATTGGGAAGTTGATTTGCCGCTTGTACACTGGCTTCTGTGCTACTGTTACCTATTTCGTCTACATTGTTGCTGTTTTCTTTTGGTCTACCATGAGCTATCAGTGTCCTAATTTTGTCAATTTCAGCGTCAGTTAGTCTTTTGTTTTTAATTATATCTCTGCGTACATTACTTAATTTATTTGCGTCTATATATCTACGTACGTCATTGCCTACTGAATTTCTCCATGAGATGTATGTTTGTACACTGAGGTTATTATTTGGGTTTAGTTGGGCTGTATAAAAAGCTTTCAACACATCTCTATAGTCCTCTCTGGTCCATTTTATACGTTTTGCTTTAGGTGGTGTTTTTGGTGGTGTCACTACAAGTCCAGAGTTAGAAGTATTCTGGTTCTGGTCACCTGGTAGATCGTCTTTTTGAGAGTTTGTTCCAGCAGCAAACTTTTCGACCCCAGTCTGGTTCCCTACTGGGTAACGCCATCCTTGTTGTCCCGGGCGATGACCGATCCGGCATGATTTTTGGCTTGTTTTCATTAAATGATTGACGGCGACATCAGAGGGGTCCATTTTTTCAGAGTCAACTTTTTGACAAGACGCCGCTTCTGTGACGGTGACAGGGTCAATTTTTTGACAAGACACCGCTTCTGAATTCTCCGAATTAATATATTGTTCATATCGAACTCGCATAAGACTTACAGATCGAAATTCGCCTCTATTTATTTTGGTAGTCATGTTTCCGGGCATAACTGTTCAGTGACTTTCTAAATTCAGTGACCAATTTGCTCTTTTTTGCGTTTGTTCGTGAAAAATCGCTTTGTTTTTGTTTTGTTTTCGTCCGCGTAACATGGTTTTTCTTTCTGTGTGTACGTGTAAGCATTATTTATGCTTTATAATTAAAATGTGTACATGTATGCACAAACAGTTGCATGTATACTTTACAATTAAAATGTCTACGTGTATGCATAAACAGTTGCATGTATACTTATTTAATTAATTAATTAATTAATTAATCAATTTATGTACTTACTGTCTTTCAAGAGTTCTGATGTTCGCTTCTATTTCTTATGCATGTCACATGGAATTATTATGCATAAAAGAAAGAAAACCATACTATATTATTATTATTATTATTATTATTATTATTATTATTATTATTATTATTCCGAGTTCGATTCCAGGCGGTGACCTGAATAATAATAATAATAATAATAATAATAATAATAATAACAACAACAACAGTAACAACAACAACAACAACATCGAATGAGAAGCCAGGTTCGAAATTTCCCCAAGACACCTGATGAAGGCTGGAGGGTATATCAGCCGAAACGTTGTGTTATCAAGAAACAAGATGAGGACAAATATCCGTCAAATGTAAATAATGTAAATAATGTACTTTCTCATCTTGTATGAGGAATACCGAATGCCTTCATGCACTATCTGCTTGATAAGAAACTCAAACACTCCCATGTCCTTGGCGATGGACTTAATTGACATTGAGGGATCGTTGTCAACAATGGCCTGGATCTTACCAACAAATTCAGTTCTTTTCGTATCAGAACGAATAGAGCGAGTTTCCGAGCTAATCACCATTAGATTCATCCAACCCTTTCCTAATTCTCTGCACAGTCCTCAGATTGACACCCAGACACTCTGAAATGTTCGCATTGGATCTTCCGATGCGAATGCCAAGCAATACAGCATCTCATTTCCAAATTTCTGGCAGGGTCAATTGCACCATGGTGCTGTTTTTCTCACAGATGGGGGCCAGCTGATCATACTATAGTGTGAAGTTGACAAAATCAAAAAACGAACAATGTACAAGCGCGAAATTTAAAAATATGAAATGGCGACAATTTACCCATCGCAGGCTGTTCTTTCTTTCCCCTTTGCTTTTTCTCACTCTCTCACTTCTATTCTAGCTTTACCACTTTCTCCTTTCCCATCCTCTCACTTCTAATCTAGAGTTTCTACTTTCTTCTTTTCTCTCTCACCCTCTTGTATTCCTAGTCGTTCTCCTTTCTCTCTTTTTTCTCCTTTCCTCACTTCCTTTTTTCTCTCTTACGTTTTCTCTCTCTCCCTCTTTCTTACTGTCTTTCTCCCCTGCCTGTTGCTGTCACGTGGCCCACAGCCAGCTTTCTCTCGTTCTCACACTGGTCCCGTAGGTGACCAGTCACAAATTCGCTGTCTCTCCGCTGTCCATCCTTTAAAATATCTTCTAAACGTTAACAACTATTCTAATCTTCCTAGCCCCAAGACCGTAGTTTGCTCATCTGTTCGTCCTTGTCCGCCGTCCTAAATCACGCTTTATTGTTTTACTTTGTTATATTTGCTCTCGGCCCTGAATTCTCCGCAAACATTTTTTGCAGGCACCACAAATATGGGAAGCCTTCAGTCTCCTCATTAATGTATTACCAGTTACTTGATAACTGATGGAGAATTAGGGACCTTCTGTGTTTGTCTCCCGTCCGGTTGTACACTCAATATGCGTTATGGCATCTGTTTATTTACCATACATTTTTTCCTTTATTATACACACGTATACACACACGCACACACAAACACACACGCACACACGCATACACACACACATCACTTTTTACAAAAACATATATCCGGAGAAGGAGCACATTCTAAGAAGTAGAGAAGTCTATATTCATTACTGGTGAAGGCTGGTTTATAGAGTTACCCTGGGTTTCTCGCCATAAAGGGTATGTTTACGGGGTATCTTCAGAACCAAAGTGATCTTGGCCTATGTCCTCTTTAAAATATGGAGGGGCAAACGATACGGATGTAAACAAGAGGATTATCTCCCTTTGCTGCTGGCTATCGGCTTCCGGCCGTGTCGCCAACTTTCAGCTATGAGGAAAAGCAATAGAGGGTTGTCCCTCCCTCCCATCACCAATCAACTTCCGGTTGTGGTGTTATTTTTGCTATTATTTCCTAAAATGCCAGCACAGCCCGAAAATCTCCGTTCAGGAGTTCAGTATGGTCCCTGGTACGTGCGAGTTTTTCAGGATTTCCATGCGTTCGGCTATGCATAGCTTGCAGCATTTCGCTCCATTGATGCAGTGACCCGGGCGCTCGAGGATTTTCCATGAGATCTTCCTTTAGTTGCCAGACATGGCTGGCCAGCGATGTTACGTATCTCTTTTCAGGGACCCTGAAGGAAGATCTATGGTTGGAAACATGTTTCTTAAAGGAATTTACCGTGCAACCAAAGTATTTCCTTGGACGCCTGATATCGTTATAGTGACTATTACTGTTGTTGTTGTTGTTGTTGTTGTTGTTGTTGTTGTTGTTGTTGTTGTTGTTGTTGTTGTTGTTGTTGTTGTTGTTGTTGTTGTTGTTGTTGTTGTTGTTGCTGCTCCTGCTGCTGCTGTTGCTGCTGCTGCTGCTGCTGGCGCTGTCGTCAACGATGTTGTTGTTGTTGGAGTCGGGGCCGTTAGTATTGGTGTTGGCGAAGGTGGGGGTCGTGGTGATGTTGGTAATGCTATCGCTGGTTATGGAGGAAGCACTTCATAGTTACTAAAACCGTAGCCAAAGGTGGTGTTATTATTATTATTGTTATTATTTGCTTTCTTCCCCGGTGTTGGGTGGGGGATGCTGTTACCGTTGTCGGGGTTACTATTATTCGCGTCTACGCCGGGGCCATTGCTAGGGTCACTGCTGTTGCTTGTTGGTGTTGTCGCCGATAAAGCTGGTGTCGACGCTGGGTCTGTTACTGCAGGGCTGTTAATCAGGGCTGCGAGGCCTGTCAGTGGGTGCATTGTCATGTTTGCCATTGGAGAAGCTTAGGGTGAGGCTAGTGTTGGAGGCGACGTCACTGTGACTGATTTTAGTGATGGTGCCGTCGAGGTTGTAGTCGATATTGTTCTTGGTGTTGGTGTTGCTGTTGTTGACGCCATTAAGGCTGTTCGCTGCGGTGGTGGCGGCGGTGTTGTTGGTTCTGTCTTCAAGTCTACGGCTGCTATGGATTCTGCCGGTGTAATTGGCAGGGTTCGCTCGCACCTCGGCTTGATAGTCGACCCCTTTGGTTTCGCTGTGGCCTCCTACAGGGCATTTGTTTCGGATCCTACATGAACAAACTGCCTCTTCCTGTTGTTTAGGGGCGTTAAGATTCTCTTAATATTAGGGGCACAGTTAAACTAGACCCTAATGTTCTGCCTGTTGAAAATGGTATTGGGTATCTATGGGAGATAGTAAAGTGTTTGTCTATTAATTTAAAGAAAAATCTACCTACGGGCATTACAGTATTAAGGGAGAAGTGGGGAAACTAAATTGCATTTCTGCGGCGTTTCTTTCTGTGGGCGCTGCGTTTCGGCATATAAGAGATGCGGTTCTTAAACCAACTAGAGGTTAGGACCTCGTCATAGTATGGGGCTGCCGCGTTGAAGGCCTCTTGATTACAGGAAATGTTCGAAATCCTCTTACTAACACCCTTTATCAGGCTCTTGAATACGTTGGGTGGGTGGCAGGAGGCTGTGTTAATATATGTTGCCCTCCTGTTTCACTTGCGGTAGGTACCGGAGCCAAAGTCCAGCGTGACATCCAAGAAGTCTGCTGTGGTGAGGTTGGTTTCTGTGGTAATCTTGATTCCCATGAAGCCAAGCGTGCTGATTAGGTTTTTTTCTAAGCCTATCTAGCGTGTGACCCCTAGATAGGCTTAGGGCGCCATCTCTGTAGAGGCCAAAAAGAAGAGAGGGGAACTTTTTCCTAAGAATATCCAAGCTGTACAATCCTATAAGGTCGCACACGTTATCACTGTCGTAGACTCCCATCGCTATATCAAAGCAGCCTGTGGGGTCGGATTGCTTAACCCATGCCGAACCTTTGCGAAACAGTACTGTCTTCATGCATAATGATTTCTAAATCCCTGTCGCTAACGCCAGTGAAGCCCCTAACGAAAGGAAGCGTTTTGGTTAGTAACCCTTTTGATATAGACGGGTAAAAATAGACTGCATCAAATTGGATGAACATTGCCCTGCCTCTACCCTTGTTGATGTTAAACCATGCACTTATGGTTATAAGCAAAGTTCGGTTTGTGGTCTTTTATGGTGATGAAAGCGTTTCTTTTTGCCATGATTTCTACCGTATCTGCTATCTGTAAATCGTTAGCTATTTTTTTGGCTTCACTGTTGATGTCCCTATGTGTGTGTGTGTGTGGGGGGAGATCTGTAAGTCTGCGTGATGTTATTTTCTTGTAACCTATTGTATTCTATGGGGTCTGAATCTAACCTAAACAAGTTCTTCTTATCGGAGAAAATTAGGGACCTTTCCGAGGATTTTAATAATCTACTGTCGGCACGTCGAAACGTTGGAAGGAGGGAGAAGACTTGCGGAACTTCAGTTTTGGGATGATTCCCAGCTTCGAAGGGTTCGAGGTCTTTAATTCTGGGCGTGTATTTCCTCGATCTAACGCCATAGGTGTTTCTCTCCGGGGATGGTGCGGCTAGGTCGCAGTGGAAAGCTTCCCACCTCATACGCCTGACCATGTCCACGATCTTCTCCAGCAGCATTCGGATGTATAGTTCGAACTATAATTCGAATTTTTAATTTTAATTGAATTTAAATTATTGTAATTAGGCCATGAAACGTACGTAGTGGTATTACTTATTATCTTATATTAAACTTTTTAATACTTTTTGATAGTTATATATATTTTTAAAAAAAGTTTAAAAATTTATAAATTTTAAATTTTAAAAAATATAAAAATTTATAAATATAAATTAAAAATTTTAAATTTAAATGGTTTAAATTTTAAATTTTAAATTTTATATATTTGTATATTATATTAATTATTTTTATTTTTATTTTTATGTATTGATTTATGTTTTTCACTGTTTGATTTGCCTAATAGTGGTTTTATCTCTAATATAATTGATATATATACATATATATAGAGAGAGAGCGAGAGAGAGAGAGAGAGAGAGAGAGAAGGACAGTGAGGGAGGGGGACAGAGACACACACATTTTATAGGTGGATAAAAACATACAATTATACATATATACATACAAACATACATACATACATACATACATTATTCATACATACATACATACATACATACATACATACATACATACATACATACATATATATATATATACATACATACATACATACATACATACATACATTATTCATACATACATACATACATACATACATACATACATACATACACATACATACATACATACATACATACATACATACATACATACATACATACAGATACATACATACATACATACATACATACATACATACATACATATATATACATACATACATACATACATACATACACACATACATACATACATACATACACACACATACATACATACATACATACATACATACATACATACATACATATATATATATACATACATGCATACATACATACATACATTATTCATACATACATACATACATACATATATACATACATACATACATACATGCATACATACATACATACATATATACATACATACATACATACATACATACATACATACATACATACATACATACACATGCTCAAATAAAAGAGAGAAAGCAGTTGTTAATGTCATCGAGCACAATGACTTAACATCTTTTACAACGTTATTGTCTCTGTTATTAAAACAGGAAAATTGTATCAAAGTGGTCGAATTTCATACGATTTCTGCATAATTTAAAGGAAAATTTCGATTACCTTCTGAACCGTCGAAAGGCAGCTACCACTCCGTTTCTTTTAAAACATCTCTTTATTCTTTTCTCTTTTTTCCTTCAATACACCTTCTGTCATATCTCATTTCCTTATCTTCTTTTCTTATTTACTGATAAATACCTCAAATGGTTTCCTTCCTCACTTTTAACACTGTTTCTATCTTACTACTTACTCTATTACACCTTCTTTATCGAGTTATACGTGTGTGGGTGGTGTGTGTATGTGTGTGTGTGTGTGTACCTTCATTCGCTAAAATTTCATTCCTTTCAGAAGATAGGGTAAGTGTTCATATAATTTAAACATTTGCTATTTCATGTACATTCTCTGACACCAATCATCTTCGCATATATGTACAAACACAACTTTGCTATTCAGCCTCTCGGGGTCGATAAATAAAGTACCAGGTACGCACTGTGGTCGATGTAATCGACTTAATCCCTTTGTCTGTCCTTGTTTGTCCCCTCTATGTTTAGCCCCTTGTGGGTAGAAAAGAAATATATATATGTACAAAAACAACATGATACTGAACTTACATAGAAACTGAAAACCCTAGAAACAGTTGTTGATGAATAATCGGGTTCTTACATCTGACTTGTGATTATGAACCCTTCCAATGTTCACCTACTTATGCCTGAATAACTACTACAGGCTTGCTACTCACCTCTTCCTCTCCTTTATCTGTGGTATTAGAATATAAACTTCCAGGATATATACCTATCTCAGTCAACAGCGTTAACCGAATTTTACATAAATCTATTGCTTTATAAGTTTGTTGAGAGTTGTGTCTCTTAGGTATATCCCATTGAAAAGAATAAAAAAACCTCGAAACTTTTTACATAAGGAAGTACAGTGAATTTGCATTTTCGCAATTCAAATATGTCACGAGCATTTAAACCTGGATTTTGCTTACACACACACACACACACACACACACACACACACACATACATACACACACACACACACATATATATATACACATACATACGTCTATATTTGTGTGTGTATGTGTGTGTGTGTGTGTGAAGGAGAGAGAGTATGTATGTATGTATATGTGGACATACATATTGCGTTTATTTAAGAGTAATCTCGCAGCTAATAAATGCAAAAACAAACCTCATTATGTAAGTGTGTGACATCTGTAATCTTTTACTCTTTTACTTGTTTCAGTCATTTGACTGCGGCCATGCTGGAGCACCGCCTTTAGTCGAGCAAATCGACCTCCAGGACATATTCTTTGTAAGCCTAGTACTTATTCTATCGGTCTCTTTTGCCGAACCTGCTAAGTTACGGGGTCGTAAACACACTAGCATCGGTTGTCAAGAGATGTTGGGGGACAAACACAGACACACGAACACACACACACACACACACATATATATATATACAAATATACGACGGGCTTCTTTCAGTTTCCGTCTATCAAATCCACTCACAAGGTTTTGGTCGGCCCGAGGCTAAAGTAGAAGATGCCTGGCCTAGGTGCCACGCAGTGGGACTGAACCCGGAACCATGTGGTCGGTAAGCAAGCTACTTACCACACAGCCAATCCTACGCCTTACATAAGGAAGTACAGACATTCGAAGAGTTCACACTCACAAATCAGATGTTTATATAATTAGAACTGCTTATAATTCAAAATTTAAATTGGTTTCAGTTTTGTGGCCTAGTTGTACATCAGCGATACACTTTACACTATGTGTATATAAACATCACACCCACGAACCCGATTCGTTTCGAGGGGACACGGGTATATGATTCCGACGAGCTGAAATAACAGCAAAGCGTTGATATCCATTGTTTGCATCCACCTACGGGGGTGAGATGACTCTCCTGGTTTGAGGTATTCCTTATTTCTTTTAACATTTTGCGTCTGAAAGAGACCCCCGCTTCCGGTCATTCCCGATGCAATCTCACAGCTAATAAGCGCATTAAAATACACATATATTAAGTATATAACATCAAAAATATGTTTTTTTTTACTTGTTTCAGTCATTTGACTGTGGTCATGCTGGAGCACCACATTTAGTCGAACGTATCTAGCCCAGGAATTATTCTTTGTAAGCCTAATACTTATTCTATAGGTTTCTTTTGCCATAAACACACTAGCGTCGGTGTCAAGCCCTGGTGGGACAACAATCACAAACGCACAAATACATGCTTACATATATATTATATAATAATAATAATAATAATAATAATAATAATAATAATAATAATAATAATAATAATGATAAATGCGAAAGCGAATGTCAGTGTGTCAGTGTGTCACACTTTTTATACTTTACTCTTCCAACCCTCTCTCTCACTATTCAATGACACTTCTACTATTCCTCATGCTTTACTCCTCTCTCACTATTCAATGACTCTTCTACTATTCTTCATTTTTCTTCTTAATCCTAACATTTCTCCAAATATTAGAACTATTTCCGAAAGTAATTTCTCTAAATATTACAACTGTATCAAGTAATTTAACCATAACACGTTAGGAACTGAAATATGTATTGAATTCACTCTCATACAGTATTACCTCTCATAACTCTCTACCATAAAAATGTGGGAAACTTAGTATTTTTTCAGTTATCAATAAAATTTGTCGGATCTATCTTCATGCCATCGGCCGTCGGAACTATGGAAACTTAGCGCACTCCGACTGCATGAAAACCGATTCGACTAATCCTATTATTACCTTTAAAAATACTAAACAAATATTAAATTTCAAGCATCTTTATGGACAAATACGTTTAGAGCAATTCCAAACCATAAAAATCGCACTTTAAAATAGTGTTTAGCGACAGTGGTGTAATTTTCCTTCAAACTACGAACAGGAGTTTAGATAGGTAATAGCAACTACAAATAATTGTTTGCACGAAAAGTGAGGCCCTACGTACATCAAATTGTCTTTAAATTAAGTGGCGGAAGAATAATTATCGTTGAACTTTTAAAAGGTAAGTTTATTGTTGTCTACGGCCAGCTATATGTTGGTTGTTCAAGGGTAGAGAACGGAAACAAGCTATTTGTACTGACCCCTGAATGGGAAGACCAAAAATGTTGTTTATTTTGCAGCTTTGCAATAAGTTCCAAGTCAACAAATTATATCACTGTTTTGATGGAAATTGTTCATTGTTTTAAAAATATTGTTCAAGTTTAATAAAATTTAATGTGTACTCAATGCATGAAGCGTCATTGTTGGGCCCAAGGCTCAATGAAGAGCCCTCCGATGGAGGGCTCTTCATTTTAAGCTAGTATATATACGACAGGCTTCTTTCAGTATCCGTCAACCAAATCCAGTCACGAGACTTTGGTCGGCTCGAGGCTATAGTAAAAGACACTTACCCAATGTACGATGCAGTGGGACTGAACCCGGAATCATGTGGTTAGAAATCAAGCTTCTTACCACACAACTCCTGCGCCTATATATATATATATATACACTTACACACACATACCTCCTTCTCTTGCACTCTTCTGTCTTTGAAAGAACTTTTTTTTCACCCATTCCCTTCCGGTCATTCAAAATGTGACCGCATGTGTACCGTTGGCGATTTTTTTCCTCCGTCTTCTCTTCCTTTCCTATGTTTCTGATGAAGAGGTTCACTCGAATTGTTAAATCCTCCTTCTTTCTTTCCTTTCCTGAGCGTCCAATAATTCTATACTTGTTCCACGTCATCGCGTTGTTGCGTTTTCTCTTTGTGTTTTCATGTTTGGATTAACTTTATGTATATGTATATATTATATATATATATATAATATAATATATATATATATCTATATTATATATTATATATATATATATATGAATATAAAAAATGGAGTTAATGCAGGTTTAAACAAGTATTTTTACTTCGACACATGTTTCGAAAATTCCACTGATACTATTCAAAAGAATAAAAGGTATAAACAATGTAATCTTCTTTTCGGGAAAGTGAAAAAACGAAACTTGTCAATACGACATTTTAGCAAAAAATGATGGATTCGTATAGCGATAGACAGAACGCTATTAATATTGTTTAAAATAACGTTATATGATATAAGGTCATAAGTAGCTAACAGAAAGAGTAGGGATATTAATAGTGAATGTTAAATATAAAGGAAATTAAAGTTTAAATTATATATAATGATAGAGACTACTTATATGCACTAAATGTATGTTTCTGCCAATGCTTACATCTGTATGCTCGTTCTGGTAACTATTTATTTATTTTTCCGTGTTAATTGTTAACAAGGTAAAAATACACTCATCTATTTATATATATATATATATATATAGGTAAGAAAGTTGGTATGTGAATGCACGTGGTTGAATATATAGAAAATAGTAAAAAGTGAAAAAACTACAGAAGGCTTGTTTTAAAGGGTTAAAAAATATATATTTGAGTTAATATGTCTGAAGAATGTTATAAATTTTTTTCATACAATGACATAGTTTAGAAGAAATGACCGGTTTCGCGTTCAGCTTTTCAAATTTCTTAAATGTCATTGTATGAAAAAAATTTATAACATTCTTCAGACATATTAACTCAAATATATATTTTTTAACCTTTTAAAACAAGCCTTCTGTAGTTTTTTCACTTTTTACTATTTTATATATATATATATATCAAAATGTGACCGTGTGTACCATTGGCGATTTTCTTTCTCCGTCTTCCCTTCCTTGGATCCTTCCTTTTCTATGTTCTGAAGAAGAGCTCCGCTCGAAGCGTTAAAACTCCTTCTTTCTTTCCTTCCTGAGCGTCCAATAATTCTATACTTGTTCCACGTCATTGCGTTATTGTGTTTTCATGTTTGGATTAAATATATATATATATATAATATATATTATATATATATATATATATATTATACTATATTTATATTTGCTTGTATTTATATTCTTTTTTATATATATTCTAATTATTATACAACATTACTCTTTTATGTACACTTTTTTATGTACATTCTTTACGTACACTGATTTGTTCTGCTTTTTTATATTTAACCTACAGTCTCATATGTGGTGGTTTAATAAAGTATGTGATTGAGTATTATCTGGTATTGATATTTGATTTAGATGTATTTCTCCATTTTCTTATCTTGTATTAGTAATTTATGTAAATCATTTTACCTTTGCCCATATAATACAGTAATGAATTGATTGCATCGCAATCATTATCATTTATGTATTAACTTTGTTGGGTACTTCACTAGCAGTATATTGGATATACGTTATCCCATAGAGGTTGCATTTACAACCCCTATCTCAATTTGTATATATATTATATATATATATATATATATATATTATAACGGGAAGGTTTACGAAAATAAACAAAGACGAAGGCAGGTGGAGTACAAACAAACAATTGTATTAGTATGGCGCACAGGAATAGAAATAGAACAAGTCTTTTACGTTTCGAGCCTACGCTCTTCGACAGAAAGATACACCAGAAAAAAAAACAAGGAGAGAAACAAGGAGAGAAAAAAATGCGTGTAGGAGCTAGCGATCTATCATGGCGTTTATATATATATATATATCAAAATGTGACCGTGTGTGTACCATGG
>NC_043016.1:6778680-6797888 GCF_006345805.1 Octopus sinensis | reverse complement strand
GAGTGAGCAGTGGTTGAAGGAATTGTTGTTGTTGTCGTCGTTGTTGTTGTTGTTGTTGTTGTTGTTGTTATTGTCGTTCTTGGTGACGGCGGTGGTGTTAGTAGTATTAGTAGCATTGACGGCACGGTCTTTGGTGGCGGTGATGTTGGTGTTGTTATTGGTGGCGACGTCTTTAGTAGGGATAGCAGTTTTAGTAGCAGATTCTGCCATGGTGTGTGTTGTCGGTGTGGGTGGTGGTGGTGGTGGACTCACTGATGTGTTGACGGTGCTTGGCCTTGCGACCTTTGTTTTGTATTTGTTGCTGTTGTCGATGTTGATGGTGGCGGAGTTGTCAGGTTCAGCGTAAGGTAACAGAGCATCCTGTTTTTCTGCCTCTGCGCTCACGCTTGACTTGCACCTCAGCCTCGTGGTGACCAGTGGCCATTTTGGAAATAAAATGGCTAAATGAAACCACGAAGGCTATGAGAATTTTTTCTTTTAAATTTTGCCCAGAAGGGGCAAAATTTTGTGTAGATATTAATCAAGGTTTGCAGTGGATGTTGTTGCACAACTTTTAAACACAAAATTTTTCACAATAAACAATTTTCAACGTACAAAATGACCAACTTACGTGGAGCCCATTTGACTAGCGTCCGTCCATGTCGAGAGATAGATAGATAGATAGAGAGAAAGATAGATAGATAGATAGATAGATAGATAGATAGATAGATAGATAGATAGATAGATAGATAGATAGATAGATAGATAGATAGATAGATAGATAGATAGATAGATAGATAGATAGATAGATAGATAGATAGCGATACACACCTAACATCGAGAAGGCATTTTGAATTCGTCTCAGACGTATGAGACGAGACGTATCCGTCTCATACGTCTACGAACCTTGAAGTCATATGAAGCTTAGTCGAACTCTTTTGTGTGTGTGCAAGTGTCTTCTACCATAGCCTCGGTCGACCAAAGCCTTGTGAGTGGATTTAGTAGACGGAAACTGAAAGAAGCCCGGCATATATATATATATATATATATATATATATATATATATATATATATTGTGTGTGTGCGCGTTGTGTGGTGTGTGGTGTGTGTTTGTGTGTGTTATTCCCCCCACATCGCTTGACAACCGATGCTGGTGTGTTTACGCCCCCGTAACGAGCGGTTCGTCAAAAGATACCGATGGAATAAGTTCTAGGCTTACAAAGAATATGTCCTGGTATTGATTTGCTCGACTAAAAGACGGTACTCCAGCATGGTCGCAAGTAAAAGAATAAAAGAATATATACAAATATGTGTGTTTGTGTGTGCACGTGTGTGTGTATAAGTTATATCAGAAGAATACGATGATGACCAACAAGACATATTGAGGATGTTGTGCCGATGTATTAGAGAAGAGCAGGATCAAGCACCCCCACCCCCAACCTGAGGTATACTCATCGGCGCAAGCTCAAGACTGAAATCGAAAAGATAGATTCGATCCTTGTACTATTCCAGACGACAAATATAACCGAAACTAACAGGATCATTTGCATATAGAGTTGGATGCAAAAGGAGAGATCAAACAGAACGTAAAGAAACAATCCTGGTGTAGACGAAATTTTAAGAAACAAAGTTAAAAAGACATTTAGGACAAGTTGATAGATTGAGTAGGACGGAAATAAGAATAATGCTGGAAAGAACATATAGAATAAGCGACAAAGAATATGATGCGATATTGGAAGAATTGAAACAAAGAGTAGTAACAATCAATGAAAAACTGGAAAGATATAACAAAACAATTCAGACAAAACAGATTGTTTGAAACAAATCAGAAGAAACTGTTTCAGGAACTAGATGGGCAAAAAACACGTAACAACGATGCCAGATATAGAGGAAAGCAAGGCATTCTGGAGAGGGATCTGAGACCAGCCTGTAGAGCATAATGATGAAGTGGAGTGGCTGCATGAAATCCAAGATAAGTTAAGAAATATAGAAGGCCAAGAAGACATAAAAATAACTACAAAAATGATAAAAGAACAATTAAGAAAATTCCCAAATTGGAAGAGCCCAAGCCCGGATGGGGTCCAATGTTATTGAATGAAGAAGCTGAGAAGGCTCCATAGATGGCGCAACAGCTAGATGAATGCTTGCAGGAAGGCGCAGCTGGATGACAAAGGGAAAGACATTATCTGCCAAGGATCCTGAAAAGAGATATGCTGCATCCAACTTTAGACCAATAAGGTGCATTCTGCTTATGTGGAAACTAATGTCAGGTGCTTTGGCCGGAGAACTGTGTTGATACATAGACACACAAACCTGAGCATGGCATGGGTTGACTATCGTAAAGCATACGATATGATATCACACTCCTGAATAATATGAACAATGGAAATGTATGGAGTAGCAGAATATATGAGAAGCCTTATTTGGAATAGCATGAAGTGCTGGAGAACGGAATTGACAGCAGGAAACCAAGTATTAGGAGAGGTGAAAATCAAGAGGGGTATCTTCCAGTGGGACAGTGTGTCCCTGCTGATCTTTGTGTTGGGAATGATCCCATTAATGAAATATGTATATATATATATATATGTTGATTCGTTAGCTACTGCACGCATTTTTTTTCTCTCCTTCTTTCTGTGTTTTTCTCTCTCTGTGTATCTTTCTGTTGAAGAGCGTAGGCTCGAAACGTTAAAGACTTGTTTTATTTATATTTCCTGAGCGCCATACTAATACAATTGTTCGTTTGTTTTCCACCTGCCTTCGTCTTTTGTTTATTTTCATAAAGCTTCCCGTTATATAGATAGATAGATAGATAGATAGATAGATAGATAGATAGATAGATAGATAGATAGATAGATAGATAGATAGATAGATAGATAGATAGATAGATACATATATGTATATATATACATTCATTTAAAGGTTACAAACCTCATTAAGGGATAATAAAACCCAATGAATAAACTGGTTTATTACTTGTTACAAAACGCATTAAATATTATATTTAATATTCAACTGTAAGGTAATTGGATAAACCGGGGTTTTATATATTTTTAAGAAAATAAGAAAATAGAGATAATTAAATTAATAATTATTTATTAATTGCAAAACTGGACTTCATCTCTGACTGCTGTTTCGATTCAAAACTTTAGAAATTAATTAGTATAATTAAAATCATTTTAAAGCTGAATCAGAGGTGGAAAAAGATATACCCTTACATTTTCATATTATTGTGTGTTGAGTGTAGGGAGCAAATCCCCTAACTGATATATGTTTTATAGAAAGAACATGGTATGAACCTTACAAAGGGGGGAGGTAGTATATTTATCGAAGTTATTATAAAAATGAAAATAAAAATAAAGAATAAGATATGGTAATAAAACATATGTATCTCTAAAGTATAATTAAGTATCAAATAAAAGTAATTGTGAATGTGGTTATAAATATATATATATATTATATATATATATATATTATATATATATATATATATATATATATATATTATATATATATAATAGAGATGCGAAAACAGCTTCACTATTGCTTCCATATTTGTGTTACATGACTAATTTCCTTTATAAAAAGCAATATTTTTTACTTTTTATTAAAAAAATCAAATGAAGAGCCTAACATGTATCCGAGATCAAATTAGTGTTTTTTGGTGGTTTTTTCGACGGAATTACTGATAAAAGTAAATTCATAATTTACTGACAGAAGTAACTTCAAAAATTTCACTAAATCCGCACGGCTTAGTTAATTTCCCTAAAAATCTCTTATTTACTTTGCAATGGTTTTGTGTTTTTCTGCTGTTGACGGTTTTTCTCTGGTTCCTTCGATACTGGCTCTTTGGTTCACTGAGTGACAAATTTCGCTTTGACCCGTACAATTCTTTATTTTTCGTAAACATTTCTTATTTACTTTTTACCTGTTGTATTAAGAAACATAATTTCCGTTGCCAAGTTATTTTCATTATTTACTATCTTCTGCACCCGTTTATTTCTGTATATGTATCTTAGAAGGAAAGCGTCAAGTTTATCTAGAACGTCAAAGCCAGTCAAAAGAATGTCTCTGTCCAAGGAAAGAGAGACAGCTGCAGAAAGGGAAGCACGTCAAGAAACGAACAGACTGTGCATTACAAAAGCCAGGGCAACTTAAAATTAAGAACAGAGGTATGCATGACTGACAAGGAATAGGATTTCCACTGCAGAACGAAGCGCAGTTGCAACAGCTCAGAGAAGCAACTTCTATGAAGCAGCTTTCAATTATGATCCAGCAGTTCATCGTTTGTAATCTATACTAGTTTTTGGGTTACGAAATAAGCTAGACAAAACGTGTGTTTGATGTACGTGTATTTACTTTATATACATATGAGTTGAACATTTTCTTTTAATACTTCACTTAACGTCTATGTTCCATGCTGGCATGGGTTGGACAGTTATTATAATGTAGAAAGTTGCTATCTCAGCTACTAGATTACTGCACAATCTAGACGGCGTTTTTAAATTTCTTTATTTTCTCGGGAACGCCGGGTATTACTCTGTGTGTGTGTGTGTGTGTGTGTGTGAGTGAGTATTGTGTGTGAGTGAGTACGTGTGTGTGTGTGTGTGTGAGTGTGTGAGTGAGTACGCGAGTGCGTGCGTGTGTGAGTGAGTGCGTGCGTGTGTGTGTGTGTAAAACAAAACTGGAGAGTGAATTTCTTCATAAAGTATTTAATTCCGTCATCTTATATGTGTTTCATTAACAGTAGTATACGTTATGTAAGGGAAAAACCTCATAAACAGATTTCAAAATCAAATCCTCAGAGATATTGCATAATAAAATTAATAAGCTTTAAGTTTTATAACAGACATCGAACAGTGTTATGGTATCAACAAACAAAATTTGCGTGTTAAAATAGGTTTAAAAATTTACTGAAATGCTAAAGTGGTAAGGTAAAAGAATGTTAGTTTTCATGATAGACAAAGGAGCAAGAACTTTTTTTCGGTTACGTCTGTGTTAATAGGTAGAAGAATACTACCGATCAGATTATGAAAGCTCATACCAGAACAATCCTAGGGATTTTTCTATTATTTGAATTGTAATTTACAGCTTTTTATAATAAGCGTACATTGGCCACATTGTGAAAATAAAGAAAGTTGTTACATCTCAAATGTTATCTATCTGCGGTAGAAAATATATTAATAAGTGACAGATTTGTAGTCTTCTTAGACCATTATCGGAGGAAAATTACCCACCTTTTATCTATGGATAGATTAGAACTTACAGTTATAGATAGTGCACACAGACGGGGAGATATATCTTAGATTCGATATTATCCACAAATATTGTGTAGAACACTGTAGATTAATAAATTAACTCCCGTTGTCAACGCATCCTTTGATATGAAAATTAGATCAGTTTAGCTGAACCACAGTTTGTATATCCTTTAAATAACCATATGTTGCTAAAAACACAATAGACTGTAGATAGGTATTTGTGTTTGATAAAGCTCTAAAAAGAGTAGAAAATATTCAGATCAATACAATTTTTCTGCCTGTGTTGGGATAAAACCAGAGATGTATGTTTATCAAAAGTATATGGCATGCACTTTTGAAGGTCATACTGTATCACACAGCGCTTTTGGATACTCTTTTACTTGTTTCAGTCATTTGACTGCGGCCATGCTGGAGCACCACCTTTAGTCGATCAAATCGAGCCCAGGACTTATTCTTTGCAAGCCAAGTACTTACTCTATCGGTCTCTTTTGCCAAACCGCTAAGTTACGGGGACGTAAACACCAGCATCAGTTGTCAATTGATGTTGGGGGGACAAACACACACACACACACACACACACACACAGATATATATATTATATATATATATATATATATATATATATATTATAAAATGAGATAGGGGTTGTAAATTCAACCCACCATGGGATAGCATATATCCAATATACAAGACTAATACATAAATGTTAAAAATTGCGGTGCAATTAATTCATCTACTGTATTATGTGGGCAAGGGTAAAAATATTACCGTAAATTAATAATACAAAATGAGAAAATGGAGAAGTATGTTTCTCCATTTTCTCATGTTGTATATATATATATATATATATATATATATATATATATATATATATATATATATATACGACGGGCTTATTTCAGCTTCCGTCTACCAAATCCACTCACAAAGGCTTTAGTCCCCATGAAGCTATAGTAGAAGACATTTACATAAAGTGCCAGGGAGTGGGACTGAACCCAGAACCATGTGGTTGGTAAGCAAGCTACTTACCACACAGCCACTCCTACGCCTATGTTTACAATAGTTTACAATCCAAAAATGTTGTTTAGTGCATTACAAATTACGACAAATATCAAATTTTTCAAAAACAATTTTGTGTAGCAAGATTTTTGCAGTCTTTCTAAATTCGGGTAGGCTTCAAAAATGCATGAGTTTTACTTTATCATTAACTTGTTACAAAGATACACCGGTAATTACTGATTTTAATTTTTAGAGTTGCTAACTTTATAATGAATATTTCTTCTAATTACGTACCAAAAGCTATATTCTGACGTATCCAAAATCTTATTTATGCATATCTAAAAACACATTTTGACGTACTTGAAATCATATGCCAAAAACTGACGATTATCATCAAGGTAAAAAGACTGCAGTTTGATGCAGGAGGATTACAAAACCTGAATCTTTTCGGTTTGAACGGCAGTTTTTTCTAGCGGTGTCATATGAAATTGTCACACGTAATTATGACCGTAGTATCGATCTATTGCATTTCAATCTGTTTTAGGGTTAGGGTTAGTTAGGGTTAGTTAGGGTTAGGGTTAGGGTTAGGGTTAGGGTTAGTGGTGGGGGAAGGGTATCTTTTTTTCTTCACAAATGTAAATAAACCCAATCTGTTTCTTAAACGAGGGACATATTCAGACGGCACAGATTGGTTTCACCTCAATAGACGGTCATTGATTTATTTTAATTGCCGAAATGCAAGAAATTAAGGACCAAATATCTCACAAACTATAGAATTTTCTCAATAAAACCAAGAGAAAAAGATGTTTTATAAACACATTCTACCAGTATGCGAAGTTTAAAATTTTTTAGTTACCTAGAAATTATGTTAAAAACTGTCGTTCAAATCGAAAAGATCCCAAAAACTAATATGTACAGGAAAATGCATGAAGAATGTTCAACTCGCTCTGATGTTAGAGGAAATCTGCAAGGATGTTAGCGTTTTGTTTAGTGTTTTCTGACTGATAAATGAGCTTACAGAATTCAACTTTTCAGAAATCAACATAGAAGCATTATAGTAAGTAATGTATGTATATTGGATGTCTTCGATCAGGTTAACTAACACCTAACTCTACTTCTTGCGTATTCAGTTCAAATTAAAGAATACTGGGAAAATGTTAAGCAGTTGTATACCAAAATCACAATGCAGAATTTAAATAATATGCAGTGGAGCTGGTTCAATGGTCCTGCGTTTATGCTTTGTTTGCATAGGGGATCATAGATTGTTCGTGTTTCTTTTGCTTATGCGATAGCAAGTTCTTGTCGGATCATTTTCAAAAAGTTCTGTTAGGCCCGTAACAGAAATTACAGCCAGGAAGTTAAATGTTGTTAAACTATCTTACGGATACTGAAAAATTTTTGTCGGCCCCACTTTTGCTGCGGAAACAATTTGTGAAGACCTAAGGTTTTTGGGTAAGAAGCTGTATCAATCTGCATCATATTTTATGTTTCCAAAGCTTTCTGATACCAAAGTCTAAGATGGTAAATTTGTTGGACCATAAGCAAATGTGATGACAAAAAAAAATTAGGGGTCAGTAAAAACGAACAGGGAGCAAGGTGTATACTTCGATGTGATTTCTTGGGATCTGCAAAGTTCCGAACTTCAAAGAGCTAGTGGTAACACTTAATGAAAGTTATAAAAACATGATCTACTATATATTTTTAAAAATGCATTTCTTGCGTTCTTATCTTGATGTATTTTCCCCGAAACTTCACTGACGTTAGTTTTTATATTTAAAAGATGAGGAATTGTGTACATTATTTACATTATTTACATTCGACGGATATTTGTCCTCATCCTGTCTGTTGTTAACACAACTTTGTGTTAACAACAAACAAGATGAGGATGAATATCCGTCGAATGTAAATAATGTAAATAATGTAAATAATGTAAATAATGTAAGTAATGTTCACGGACGTTGTTCAGGAGCACGAGAAAGGTTTCACCAAGATGTTGTAAGATTAGAAAAGGTTTCTGCTTGGATACTATAATAATGGGAGTCTATACAGGGTCCCTGGTTAGAAGGAAATTAAAGCATTTATAGAAGAATGTTTAATTTATAGAATTAAAGCATTTGTAGAAAAATGGCTTCTTCAAAGCCCTTTAAATTTCTAAACTGTTCCATATTTTTCTAGTTTGAAAATTGTTTTATTTGTTAAATGTATTCATTTGGAAAATAAGGAAACATTAAATTTTTACTTTGCCAGTTATTTTATTTGTTAAATACTTTTATTTCAGAAGTTTTTACGAAATTAAACGCTTTTCCTTGTGTTAATCTCTCTATATATAAATGGCAAAATGTCTGTCTGTGTGTGTGTCCTTTATACAAATCCACAATTTTTCAGCTAGAGTGCTCGCACTTTCTATGGTTATTCAAAATTATCCAAGGGTGATCGTGCACATCTTTACATTTCCCCAGTCACCCCGCAAAGCCATTAAAAAATCAATAGAAGTGACTTTTTTGCGAATTTTCTATCCAAAACCCAATCAAAATGCCCGAAACTTGATACGCCAATTGAATGCCAACTAGCTGTATGTGATTGGTCGGAGATTTGGACAGTACTCGCATGTATGTGTTCACGTACGCAGCTGTATATGCATGAACTAGCTCTATGACCCGGCGTTGCCGGGTCATAGTGCTAGTTAAACAATAAAATCAACTTGCTTTTCCTCAATACTTTATAATACTGATGATTATGCAGCAATATACATACATGTGATCAGAACTTCTAAGAAAGACAAAGTACTGAAACTTCAATTGGTAATAATAATATTTGTTTCTTTATTACCCACAAGGGGCTAAACATAGAGGGGACAAACAAGGACAGACAAAGGATTAAGTCGATTATAGCGACCCCAGTGCGTAACTGGTACTTAATTTATCGACCCCTAAAGGATGAAAGGCAAAGTCGACCTCGGCGGAATTTGAACTCAGAACGTAACGGCAGACGAAATACGGCTACGCATTTCGCCCGGCGTGCTAACGGTTCTGGTAATAATAATATTATGAAAATAAACAGTATTTGATCAACATGCTGAGGCCTGGAGCAGAACTAGGAATCGTTGCACTTTCAATCTAACGATTCCTCAACTGAGCTACATCAATTTTACATAAATGATCTCATTATTTGAAGAAATATAGAAAATCCTGGTTTGCCAGGATTGTTACTGTGCTGGTTAAAATGCTTAGCAGCATTTCTTCCGGTTTTATGCCCTGATTCCGCCGATGTCGACTTTGCATTTCATCCCTTACGCGGTAACAGAATAATTACAGCGGAAAACTGGAGTCGGTGTAATCGACTAGCTCCCTTCCCGTAGATAATCCCTAGTATTTGTGTGTGTGTGTGTGTGTGTGTGTGTGTGTGTGTGTGTGTGTTCCCTGATAGTAAAGACTAGCAGAAGACGGTGAATTCACGGACGTATTTAGAGTATTGAACTCGCGATCATAAAAGTCATGTATTCCCGCTGCGCTTCATTTGACGCTGCTCCAGTCCACTCTGTCGTAAACTGGCATGAGTCCAGTGCTGCTGCAAGCTATTACATCCTGATGTTCCACTAGTTCAAGAGTGAAGGACTATATAGGCCAACTAAACCAATTAGAGAAGTGTGATGCATGTTACCAAATCAACCTCGCTTGCAAATGACTTTCAACGACATATATTAGAAAACATCTGAGAGGGGTCGCTGTTTCTGCAAGAAGGAATAAAAGGGGAACGAATATCCAGCTCTAGATGAACATTGTATTACATAAAATATCTATGCAAAGCAAAAATTATTTACGAATTGACAGATTCATTCTTTTTTTTTTTTTTTTGCTTTTGCTCGATGATCCAAATACATACACAAAATTTGAGATGAACAAAACGTGTTGCCTGATATAATGAGTCTATTGCAATTTTGTGCAAGCTGTTATCGACTAAAATTTCACCAACGCTTTGTTGACAATAAATTTTCTAATTGTACGTAATAATTATACACGTCTAAGGGATAGTCATCGTGTGTGTGTGTGTGTCTGTGTCTGTGTGTCTGTCTGTGTGTCTGTGTGTGTGTCTGTCTGTGTAAAGGCAATGCACTGGTCTAGACTGCTGACTGATAGCTAAACTTGCAAAGGGCTGCAACAAATGCCATAGGATATATTTATCCAACTCTCTAATAATTCTCCCACTGGTATTGATTCTTACTCATTCGTTTCATTCGTGATTTCAATAAAACGATGAAATTCTATCCATTGAATATAGCGAAATGGCTGATTACTCCTTTGTCGACTCAGGAAGAACAGAGGGCAAAGGCAGCTGCATCGAATTTGAATTCAAAGCACAAACTCATAAAGGAAACTCGTTCAGTATTCTACCGATTATGCTATATTACCGGCATTTATTATTAAGAGCAGCTCATGCCAACAAAGTGACACTGGGGTACAAATATGCTGCAAATAGAGACCAAACCCAAATTGAAGGCCCTAAAATATGACAGTAAAAAAACAAAATCCGACACTACCCCAATTAAATAACAAATCAACGCTAGCATCAACACCTTCATCACAAGAAAACCCATTTTTACAAACACATTTACAACCACAAAAAACACAAAAACAAAAAGAAACACCCGAAAAACAAAATGACCAACAGTCACACTCTCGGGTACGTACTTCCTTCATCAACTTCTCTGTTGTTCAGAAGAGCAATATTGAGGAAGTAATAAACTGCTAAAAACATTACAAGTGGAGAAGGATTTTGCGGAACTCCTCTCGAAAATTCTATAGGACAGGATGTTAATCCAAACGGATACGTATACGTATCTGGATTTGAAACAAAAATTCCACCTGGGTATTGGTGAGTTTAATAAGTACCCCACACACACACTAAAAAAGACCTTTCTAGAGAAACCCTTTGCCACTCCCCCTGCCCCTTCAACAAAAAATAAGATTGTGTCAACAGTTATCTCTGAAGACCTAAATGGCTACGTTAAAGTAGGCTGTGTAAATGCTCGGGTCCTGGATTCGGTTTGGAAGCAGGGTCAGCTGCTCAACGATCTCAGCAATTGTAAGAGTAATTAGTGAGATAAAAATTTACAGGAAGCATGATCTAGTATCCATTTTCGAAGACTACGAGACATTCTTAGCTTATGGTTTGTCGGGAGCGGGCAGCAGTGTAGCAATTTTATTCCGAAAATCCTTAGGTCTTGAACCCGGACGGCGGTCCTAGATGTGAATGGCAGTAAAGATGGTACCTTTAGATTGGTATGCCCAGACAGGGGCTGGAAGGTCAGATTTCTTTAGGCGTCTGCTGTCTGACAGGTATCGACTGGATTTCCCTGATGTACCAGTGTAGACGTGGAGGAATAACAACGGGTTATCCAGATCGTATTTAGATAGAGTAATTGTTAGATCAGCAGATAGGGATAGCATAGGGTGTCCACAATTCAAATCGGTCGGCTACACAGACCACAAATTTGTGATATCTACAGTCGATTTCGATAGGGCTCGTAGACAGATACCCGGTTACGGGAAGTTGATTGCGCCCTTTCCGGCGCGCAAAGACTACAGGGACCGGATTAGCGAACTACTTAAGCGGCAGTTGATAGGGACAATAGTCAACAACCGATAGCGGATAGCCCGGAAAAGGGCGATTAGACCAGAATTGATAACGTTTATCAAAAAGTTAGCAATAGAAAGAAATAGATTAGAGAGAGAACTAGTTATCAAACTAGAAGAGATGATTAATAAAGGTATCGCGAGTGACGTGTTAGCGGCGAGAATAGCTCTTGGCCATTTCTTTTAGGCCAAACACGAAGGATGCGTTGTCAGAGCTAAGGACCGTGTGCTAAAAGATGAGGGAACTAATGCCGTCTGATGGGCCCGAGCGGTATAGGTGCGACGTGGCACCAAAACCACGATCGGGTCTTTGACGGATCAGGATGGGTGTGTGCTACATGGTTCTGAGCAGATGAGTACAACTTTTCAGCAGCATTTCGCAAAACTGTTTGGGGAGGAAGATGGGTTAACGATTGGACACTGAAATACGAGAGGTGATGAGCGATTGCACAAGTCGCAAATCGTCAGGTTTGGATGGTCTTCCCTATGAATTCTATGTATTCATGCCAGATTGGTGTGGCGATCGTTTGCCAGACGTCTACCGCAGCAAGTAACAGGACGAGAGAAATCCTAGTGCTGTTAGTCGAGGTGTGGTAACGCTTCTGAAGAAGGACGTCGACGGTGAGGCCTTACTAAAGAATTTTCAGCCCATAACTCTACTAAACACAGAGTTTAAGATTTTGGCCAAGGTGTTAGCTAAAAGATTGACGCTTCTCGTTGGTAGTTTAATAGGGGAAACACAACCATGCGCAATCCCGAACAGGTCTATCTACAACCTCCATTTTATGTGATACATCATAGAGAGGGCTGTGACTAAAGCTGGCTTCGGTGGAGCCCTGATCAACTTAGATCAATCGAAAACATTCGATAGGGTCGACTATCACTGTTAGGAAGCCATCCTTGAAGCGGCCAAAGAGAAAGAAGCTACTTGTCTTCAGGTCTGTCAGATTCGTTCGCTGCACAAACGTTTTCGCCAAATCAACCAGAAGGATGAAAATTGTCAATTCTTTACACAGGACGATCTTCCACAAGATTGTAGCTGATCGACGTAATTCCACAACTCAGTATTGCTCAGGCATTGGATGAATGTGTGCGGAGCAGTTTCGCTCTTCTGCGCTCATCTCGGTTAGATTCTCCTGACTGCTCCCATGATTAAAAAGTTTACCTTGAAGCAACATTTGGATTACTAACTCTACCCTTACTCGAATGGTTTTCTGGTGATTAGTTAATCTTCGCCATCGGGTAAGACAGATGCTACTGCCCACCAGGTATTTATTTCTAGTGGAACATCCATCACCCTCACCTTTGGAACTTCTTTATACGGTAGGCTGAGGACGAACTCTGCATTTTTATTCGGGGCTATGAAGTCTTTCGTCGCATCGAATCCAGACCCATATCAAAGAGCGAATGTGCCAAATTAATTGTTTCGAATGATATTAGTTTCCTTTTATTTGTTTTCTGTCAGACCCCAGACACATTTGAAGTTTCCGTTGGAAAGGATAATGAGGATAGGGATGGAAGTGCTACCCGACCCGCCAGCAAATTTATTGAAAGGTGAATGAGAATAGCAAACATGAGTGAACGAGTCTCCAGAATGCAGACCGGAGAAGGAACAACTGGGAAAGAGCAGCCGCTTTATTGATCAGTGTAATTGTGGTTTTGTATGGTTTCAACGAAGTCTTCAAGCCTTTCTACCTTTGAAACAATTTCTTAGATTTTCAGTTTAGATTTTGGGGTTCAAATCCCGCCGAGGTTGACTTTGCCTTTCATCCTTTCGGAGTTGATTTCGTTTATGTTATGTCCCTTTTCAACATGTATTTTACGTGACCCCACACTGTGTCATTTTGTACTGTCCTCGACCTTTGTCACCCTTTCGTGTTAATAAAGAAAGCATCATCATTATTATAATTATTATTAAGGCAACAAGCTGGCAGAATCGTTAGTATAATGAACCAAATGTTTAGAGGTATTTTACCTGTCGCTATGCTCTGGGTTCAAATCCTGCAGAGGTTGACTTTGCCTTTCATCCTTTCAGAGCCGATGAATTAAGTACCAGTGAAATACTAGGGTCAATCTAATCGACTAGGCCCCTCCCCGAAAATTTCAGACCTTGTGCCAATAGTAGAAAGGATTTTTTATTTTTGTATGATTATTATTAATCTTATTATTACTATTACCATTATCAATTTCTGCCTCTGGCAAAAACGTTGGCTTCTTAGATTAAATGCTTCATGGCATTTCTTCCGAATTGTGAATTAAAATACTCTTGAGGTCGACTTCGCCTTTCCTTCTTTCAGGGTTAGTAAAATAAGTACTAGTTGAGCACTAGGAATCATGTTATCGACTAGTCCCCTCTAGGACACTCTAAATAACTCCCACATACCTATCGGGTCTTGCAACTCTGTCCAGGTTAAAGGCCTCGTAGGGATATACATTTAACATTGCCTACCTACGAACACGATAATTTCCCCCAAAATTTGGACAGTTTTTATAAACACGGCACTTCCGTTTTCATCCATGAATGTGTACCAGTGGTGATTTTGAAAGATTTAGAAAAATAATTAGAAACTTATTTAAGAATATAGTTCTAAGCGTCACATAATCTTAAAACAGCTGACTTTTTAGGTGTTACTTTAGAAATAAATAACGACTATTTCCACTCGAATCCCGGACCGGGTTGTGTGTTGTATTTTTGAGGCAAGACATTTTATTTCACGTTGCTCCAGTTCACTCGGCTGTAGAAGTGAGTTTCGACGTCACAGGTGCCAAGCTGTATCGGCCCCTTTGCCTTTCCTTTGAATAACACTGGTGGTGTGGAGAGGGGAGGGCGGAATGCATGGACGACTGCTGGTCTTCCATAAACAACCTTGCCCGGATTTGTGCCTGGGAGGGTAACTTTCTAGGTGCAATCCCACGGTCATTCATGCTGTATCGGCCCCTTTGCCTTTCCCTTGGATAACACTGGTGGCGCGAAGCGGGGAGGCCGGTATGCAGGGGCGACTGCTGGTCTTCCATAAACAACCTTGCCCGGATTTGTGCCTGGGAGGGTAACTTTCTAGGTGCAATCCCACGGTCATTCATGCTGTATCGGCCCCTTTGCCTTTCCTTTGAATAACACTGGTGGTGCGGAGAGGAGAGGCCGGTATGCATGGACGACTGCTGGTCTTCCATAAACAACCTTGGTCAGGCTTCTGCCTGAGAGGATTACTTTCTAGGTGCAATCCCATGGTCATTCATGCTGTATCGGCCCCTTTGCCTTTCCTTTGAATAACACCGGTGGCGTGAAGCGGGGAGGCCGGTATGCATAAGCGACTGCTGGTCCTCCATAACCAACCTTGCCCGGATTTGTGTCTGGGAGGGTAACTTTCTAGGTGCAATCCCACGGTCATTCATGCTGTATCGGCCCCTTTGCCTTTCCTATGGATAACACTGGTGGCGTGAAGCGGAGAGGCCGGTATGCATGGGCGACTGCTGGTCTTCCATAAACAATCTTGCCCGGATTTGTGCCAAAGAGAGGGTAACTTTCTAGGTGCAATCCCACGGTCATTCATGCTGTATAGGCATTTGCCTTTCCCTTGGATAACACTGGTGGCGTGAAGCGGAGAGGCCGGTATGCATGGGCGACTGCTGGTCTTCCATAAACAACCTTGCCCGAATTTGTGCCTGAGAAGGTAACTTTCTAGGTGCAATCCCATGGTCATTTATGCTGTATCGGCCCCTTTGCCTTTCCCTTGGATAACACTGGTGGCGTGAAGGGGGGAGACCGGTATGCATGGGTGACTGCTGGTCTTCCATAAACAACCTTGTCCGGATTTGTGCCTGGGAGGGTAACTTTCTAGGTGCAATCCCACGGTCATTCATGCTGTATCGGCCCCTTTGCCTTACCCTTGGATAACACTGGTGGCGTGAAGCGGGGAGGCCGGTATGCATGGGTGGCTGCTGGTCTTCCATAAACAACCTTGTCCGGATTTGTGCCTGGGAGGGTAACTTTCTAGGTGCAATCCCATGGTCATTCATGCTGTATCGGCCCCTTTGCCTTACCCTTGGATAACACTGGTGGCGTGAAGCGGGGAGGCCGGTATGCATGGGTGACTGCTGGTCTTCCATAAACAACCTTGTCCGGATTTGTGCCTGGGAGGGTAACTTTCTAGGTGCAATCCCACGGTCATTCATGCTGTATCGGCCCCTTTGCCTTACCCTTGGATAACACTGGTGGCGTGAAGCGGAGAGGCCGGTATGCATGGGCGACTGCTGGTCTTCCATAAACAATCTTGCCCGGATTTGTGCCTGAGAGGGTAACTTTCTAGGTGCAATCCCACGGTCATTCATGCTGTATAGGCCCCTTTGCCTTACCCTTGGATAACACTGGTGGCGTGAAGCGGAGAGGCCGGTATGCATGGGCGACTGCTGGTCTTCCATAAACAATCTTGCCCGGATTTGTGCCTGAGAGGGTAACTTTCTAGGTGCAATCCCACGGTCATTCATGCTGTATAGGCATTTGCCTTTCCCTTGGATAACACTGGTGGCGTGAAGCGGAGAGGCCGGTATGCATGGGCGACTGCTGGTCTTCCATAAACAATCTTGCCCGGATTTGTGCCTGGGAGGGTAACTTTCTAGGTGCAATCCCATGGTCATTCATGCTGTATCGGCCCCTTTGCCTTTCCCTTGGATATCACTGGTGGCGTGAAGCGGAGAGGCCGGTATGCATGGGCGACTGCTGGTCTTCCATAAACAACCTTGCCCGGATTTGTGCCTGGGAGGGTAACTTTCTAGGTGCAATCCCACGGTCATTCATGCTGTATCGGCCCCTTTGCCTTACCCTTGGATAACACTGGTGGCGTGAAGCGGGGAGGCCGGTATGCATGGGCGACTGCTGGTCTTCCATAAACAACCTTGCCCGGATTTGTGCCTGGGAGGGTAACTTTCTAGGTGCAATCCCACGGTCATTCATGCTGTATAGGCATTTGCCTTTCCCTTGGATAACACTGGTGGCGTGAAGCGGAGAGGCCGGTATGCATGGGCGACTGCTGGTCTTCCATAAACAATCTTGCCCGGATTTGTGCCTGGGAGGGTAACTTTCTAGGTGCAATCCCACGGTCATTCATGCTGTATCGGCCCCTTTGCCTTACCCTTGGATAACACTGGTGGCGTGAAGCGGGGAGGCCGGTATGCATGGGTGACTGCTGGTCTTCCATAAACAATCTTGCCCGGATTTGTTCCTGGGAGGGTAACTTTCTAGGTGCAATCCCTCGGTCATTTATGCTGTATCGGCCCCTTTGCCTTTCCCTTGGATAACACTGGTGGCGTGAAGCGGGGAGGCCGGTATGCATGGGCGACTGCTGGTCTTCCATAAACAACCTTGCCTGGATTGTGCCTGGGAGGGTAACTTTCCAGGTGCAATCCCACGGTCATTCATGCTGTATCGGCTCCTTTGCCTTTCCTTTGAATAACACTGGTGGTGTGGAGAGGGGAGGCCGGTATGCATGGGCGACTGCTGGTCTTACATAAACAACCTTGCCCGGATTTGTGCCTGAGAGGGTAACTTTCTAGGTGCAATCCCACGGTCATTCATGCTGTATAGGCATTTGCCTTTCCCTTGGATAACACTGGTGGCGTGAAGCGGAGAGGCCGGTATGCATGGGCGACTGCTGGTCTTCCATAAACAATCTTGCCCGGATTTGTGCCTGGGAGGGTAACTTTCTAGGTGCAATCCCACGGTCATTCATGCTGTATCGGCCCCTTTGCCTTACCCTTGGATAACACTGGTGGCGTGAAGCGGGGAGGCCGGTATGCATGGGCGACTGCTGGTCTTCCATAAACAACCTTGCCCGGATTTGTGCCTGAGAGGGTAACTTTCTAGGTGCAATCCCATGGTCATTCATGCCGAAGGTGGTCTCAATCAATCAATCAATTATATGTATTACTTATATGTTTTGTATGCATGTCTCTGCCTAGTTGCTCCTGTTTGTGTGTGTGTGTGTGTGTGTGTGTGTGTGTGTGTGTGTATAAATAGATATGAACGATTACAGGTGTGCAGTCTTAATTGATATATGCAAGGGTTAAAAAATCTAAAAACCAGTTGCGCAGTGAACCTGTAACTGTCAACCTACATCGATTTATTGCGAAATATGATATAGGATATGTATAAATACACATGCACACACAGAGGCATGACAGAAGGAAATAGACACCCCATAAAACATCGTTTTATGTTTACTCCAACTTTTATTGTTTTATATTTTCTATTTAATAACAATTTTATGTTTCAGGTTCTATATGTGAATGTCTAATCGTGCCATGTACAAAAGAAGCATTGAAACTGTCTGAATTTTAAAGAGGTCGTATTGTGGGGTATTCTGAAGGTGGACATATCATAAAATCGCAGAAAACCTGGGGATCCCGCTTTCTACAGTTAATAGAGTGATTGGGCTATTCACGAGAGAAGGGAAGGAGTTCAGATCACCTCGCCCAGATCAAACAGGACCCTCTTTTTACCAAGAGAAGTGTGGCGAATAATCCACGTTGCAAGGCCTCTAACAGGTTAATATCAGTCCCAGAACAGCTTTCAGGTATCTCCACAAACTTGGTTACAATGACAGAGCAGCAAGAAGAAAGCCAATTCTTCGACCAGTCAGCTAAAACCTGATGAAACCCGATTTTCGCATTTAGTTTGCTCTTTAGGATAGCTCTAACTCTACAATAACATTCTATATTTTTATATGCATTTGCGAGTACTTCTTATCACACAACCACACCTGCGCTTATTATTGATTACAGTAGGTTTTATACTAATACATTCTTTATAATTTACAATGTTGTATATTTCGTTTCTAGTACAGGTGGGTATGATTTTGGTAGTGTTGGCTTTTCTTTCACTGGAATTTAGGTTACTCTCTATGTTAGTTCTAAATTTTACACTAAATTTCGTTTTGGAGTATTCACCTTTATATACATTCTTTGTTTCTTTTATAAGATATTTTTTAATAGGCATCTAGGTATCTCAGTAATTTTGTAATTCAGATAATCTATATTCTTATTGATTACGGTTTTAAATTTAGTTATCAATGTATTTGCTCTAGTTAGAGGAGCATCGTCTTAGTAACATATCTTCATGTTGTCCTTATTTGCTGATAAATTGAGCACTGTAACTGATATATTTTTGACTGGTCTTAGCTGAATTTGGGTGGTTAGAAAGTTTTTATATATGTAATTTAGATTCCTATTTGGCTTATGAAATGAGCAGTAAAGGCTAGGATGTAGGCCGAGTGTGGCAGCTAGAAATTCCTCCTCTTTATATCGTTTGTAATCCAGTTGATAGGTTAAAGTTTTTAAGATCATTATA
>NC_043016.1:6766180-6773680 GCF_006345805.1 Octopus sinensis | reverse complement strand
GTACGCGTATTTTTTTGGCAAAAGATATCACCTTCCCGAAATATAACAACATATATGGATATATAAGATATTTGAGAACAGATTTGTGTTTATAAAAAAACAACATATATATAATAACAGATAATAACTTTATTCATCAAAACATGCTATGAAGATGAGAATAAACGTTCTTTTCTATGCAATAAAGCCACCTTCAGCTTCAATAAATGCTTCTATATGAAATCTTAATCATCTACATGCTTGAATCAAGTGGTCTTGGTTCATTTTGGATATTACTCTGACTATGCCAGCTTTCAAAGAATCTTTGGTGTTATGGGCGAGTTCATTGACCTCTCTCCCCCTCTCTCTCCTCTCTCTCTCTCTCTCTCTCTCTCTCTCTCTCTCACTCTCTCAACAACGCTCCACATGTAAAAGTCCAATGGAATGAAATTTGGAGAATTAGGAAGCCAAATCTTAGAGATTATGTGATCATGAAAACTTTCAGTCATCCATTCCTGTGTTACTAGAGCCATGTGTGATAGTGCAGATCTTACTAAAGCACCTATGGCCTTCCATTGCATACACTGCCTATCCAAGGCTCAAGAATTATTTCCATGACCTCAATGTAGGTGGCAGAGTTAACTCTAAGGCTTTGTGGAAAGAAGTAAGGAGGCAATACATGTCCTTCATTGCTGACAACCCCTAAAACCATGACAGTTGCAGGAAATTTTGTATGCATAACATTTGGAACTTCGGAAGGGCCTGCACATAACCTCTGGGTTCAAATCCTGCAGAGGTTGACTTTGCCTTTCATCCTTTCGGAATCGATAAATTAAGTACCAGTGAAATACTGGGGTCGATGTAATCGACTAGTCCCCTCCCCGAAAATTTCAGACCTTGTGCCTATAGTAGAAAATATTTTTATTGTTGTCTGTCATGCTTTCTGTTAACTTTTTGATCTTGGTCGAAGTTTTTACCTCGTTCGAGAAAAACCAAATCAAATCTTCTTCTGCTGGATTTTTCAGTTTGTTTAGGAACCTTTTAGATCCGATGTAGTGATTTTCTTTTGCCTTTTCTAACACATTCACCTTTCGTCAACATATAAGACTTATATCTGATGTCATCATGGACAACAGTTCTGACTGTTCCTTCTGACACATGGAGATCTTTTGCAATTGACCTCATGGACTTTCTGTTGAACTTGCTGGATAAATTCAGTCAAATGACTGAAACAAGTAAAAAAAAAAAATTTGTATATATATACAGATAGATATAGATATAAATGTATGTTTGTATATGTATATACCGAAGTAAGCACATAAATGTGGAAAAAAGAGTACTCAAATACCAGAGATAGAGTAATATGCTTTATTAAAAGCAGCAGAAATATAATAAAAGATGTTTCTCAGAGTTTCCCGTTTCCTTTCATCGGACAGTTTTGTTAGAATGGAACAGAAATGATGATATAATCAAACATAAAATAGTTTAAATGATACACTTTTGAAAATGGTGTTGTTTCATTGGTCCTTTTAACTAACGGTCTTAAGCATGCAATGAAAAATTAAATTCAGTATAAATTCCTCTTATTGTAAAATCGAAGAAAACTTTAAATCGAAGGACAGATTCTAAATACATATGGTAAATAATTATATACCAAATATGAATCAATTAATACATTAAAATTTAAAATGTTTACGCTGTATTACATAAATATTTTTTCCGCAGTATATACACATAGTAGCCCATCTACACTAAAATACACTAAAATATACAAGTACATGTACATAGTTATATACATATATAGGCATATATAGATGAGACACAAATATATACACAAATACTAATTAATTAATAAGGGTGAGAGAATTAGATACTAATTTAATAGTATACCTATTCAACACCAAGTGGCCCAGTGCCCCGAGAAACCTGGATTATTATAATATTTTATAACATATTATAATATTTCATACAAAAATAAATATAAGAGAGTGGTCACTATGTGGCTCACTCTAGCACTAGTAAATCCAAAAGGTTTCAGTGGTTGAAACCTTTTGGATTTACTAGTGCTAGAGTGAGCCACATAGTGACCACTCTCTTATATTTATTTTTATTTTTACACAAATACTAATATACATATATGTAAGCACACATGCACGCGCACAAAATCTCTTGTTGTATACATGTACAGGTTATCTATTACAGACGAAAGGAATAGGAAGTATACATTGAGCGTGGGGAGGAGGGAGAGAATAAATATAAAGAAAAAGAAAAGGAAAACTAACGAGAGAAGAGAGAGAAATGGCGGATGTTACATAAAGACGCCAGTTCGTATCGAGATGGAAAAGAAAAGATACCTCGAGAAAGAAGAGAAACGAAAGATAACTGACGAAATGTGCGTAATGACCGCATACATAAAATAAAATTACATATATATATATACATAAGTTATCTTATATATTTGCATACGAATACACATATATGATTACGCATATAAATATACAAAAAATATGTAGGTAAATACGTATATACACGTATACATATACATCCATGTACGTATGTACATAAATATAAACATACACGTATACTTACACACATACACTGACACACACATCCACGTACATATGCATACCCACAATACACACATACACATAAAAGCATATCTAGATCATCTCTCTCTATATAAACGGCAGTTTGTCTGTCTGTGTGTCTGTCAGGTTGTACCCTCACCCTGAACACAGCTTTCAACCGATTCTGATGAAACTTGACACACACATAGCCCAATGTCATAATTCAAAACTAACGCAGCGAAAATTTTGAAAAGTTCCCCCAGTTCTGAAAAAAATCGATAAATTCGACATGGAGTCGAGAATCAGGAATACGAACCACAAACAGTCTAGGGGACGCAACTCTACCTTTTCTAAATCTCAAAAAAAAATTTACCATCATTTTTTTTCCATTTTTTGCTACTTTTTGGCTATAACTCTCTAAAAATGCTTTATAGTTATTTCCCTTACAAACCTGAGCAACGCCGGGCGATACTGCTAGTAACGTATATATACAAACAATTTTTTAAAAGTTGCTCAGTATATATAGTACTAAAATATTAAAATTCGGATTTAAAAAAAGGCATTTACAAAATGCAGCACTATATATAGAATTATCTATAAATTAAATATAAACAATTAAATAGGTTTGTAAAATGCAATAAAAATATAATAAAATAATAAAATAATAAAAAGAACTTCGGCAAAACATAAGCTTGAAAATGATATGTAAACACATAAATGTGAAACAAGGTGGAAAAAAGAGTACTCAAATACCAGAGATAGAGTAATATCCTTTATTAAAAGCAGCAGAAATATGATAAAAGATGTTACTCAGAGTTTCACGTTTCTGTTCATCGGACAGTTTTGTTAGAATGGAACAGAAATGAAGATATGATCAAACATAAAATAGTTTAAATGATACACGTTTCCGTATGTGTGTGTGTGTATGTGTTTGCATGTATGTATGTATGTATGTGCGTATGTATGTATGTATACATGCATGTATGTATGCATGTGTATGTATGTATGTATGTGCGTATGTATGTATGTATACATGCATGTATGTATGCATGTGTATGTATGTATGTATGTGCGTATGTATGTATGTATACATGCATGTATGTATGCATGTGTATGTATGTATGTATATATGTATGTATGTATGTATGTATTACGTATGTATATCGTGTTACGCTACGAAGCGGTGCAGGATAACGTAATTTCGATTCAAGCCAAATATAACAAACTACCCCACATCGTTGTTAGAGTATCCACTGAAGTCAAGACCAGTTACTTTGTACTGGTATTGAGTCATGTTAGTTGTATTAATAAAATTAAACCAAATAGTGATATTTTGAAATCATTTAATACGTACGTTTCAGTTTTCGTAATATATAATAGGAAATGCATCCATTACGTAAACCTTCCTCAGTTAAAACATTTTAAAACTATTTTTCAAAATGCTTTAAGTGATTAAGGTTTAAAAATATCACTATTTGGCTTGACTCGATTATTCTGACTAATACGTATGTGTGTGTGCATGTATATATATATATATATAGAGAGAGAGAGAGAGAGAGAGAGAGAAAGAGAGAGAGATAGATAGATAGATAGATAGATAGATAGATAGATAGATAGATAGATAGATAGATAGATAGATAGATAGATATACACTATGTGACCGCGTGTGTATCGTTGGCGATTTTCCTTCTCCGTCTTCTCTTCCTTGGATCTTTCCTTTTTCTATGTTTCTGGCGAAGAGCTCCGCTCGAAACGTTAAATCCTCCTTCTTTCCTATCTTGAGCCTCCAATAACACTATACTTGTTCCACGTCCTCGCATTGTTGTGTTTTCATGTTTGGATTAACTATATATATATATATATATATATATATATATACCCTCTCAGTCATGCCCTCAGCCACACAGAGAGCCACGATCACAAGTTATGCAGATGATACAAAAGTCTCACAAGTAATGCAGAACCCTGAAGACACTAAGCACCTGCAATATGAGCTGGACGAAATATACAAGTGGGCTGAAAAGAATAGCATGCAGTTCAATGCTGAAAAGTTTCAACCTTTATACTATCAGCATGCAAAACTAAATGCAATACCCAATAAATACACTGGACCTGGAAAGATTGCAATCCCAGAGGCACAATCAGTGCGTGACCTGGGTATTCACATGAGTGATGACGCGACCTTTCATGTACATGTTGCTAAACTGACAATGAAATGCAGGCGGCTGACCCGATGGATTCTTAGAACTTTTAGACCAAGAGACAAAGAAACCAGTAAGTTTGGATATACTCCCTATTATTATTATTATTATTATCATCATCATCATCATCATCATCATCATCATCATCATCATCATCATCATCATCATCATCATTATCATCATTATCATCATCATTATTATTATTATTATTATTATTATTATTATTATATACATATGTATATATGTATATATATATAATAATTATACATTACGAAGGATATGTCATAAACAGTTAATATATACGAAGAGCTTCTTTCAGTTTCCATGTACCAAACCCACTCACAAGGCTTAGACGGTCCGAGGCTATAGTAGAAGTCACTTTCCCAAGGTGCCACGCAATGGGAGTGAACCAGAAACTATGTGGTTGGGACGCAAGCTTTTTACCACACAGCCACGCCTGCGCCTATGTATATATATATATATAATAATATATAATAATATATATTATATATATATATATATATATGATATATGTATGTATGTATGTATGTATGTATGAATGGAATGAATGAATGAATGAATGAATGAATGAATGTATCTGTATATACATATATATATAAAGAGAGATAGGAAGAGAAAGAAAAGAGAAAGAGGGAGGGAGAGAGAGCGAGACTTAAGTACGAAGATGCGAGCAACAAACCTTAAGTGATGTAGCTGTAAACAGCTCTAAACGTCAATATGGAAATGGCTTTTGAGACATTGTAATTATAAATTAAACATTAAGGGCTGGTAAAGGAATATCAACAAAGACTTAGTAAACTATATTTAACTTGAACATTGTTAGGTTTCTAATAGAATGAGACTGAAAGACATAAAATTTTTCACGAATAGATAAAGGCTACGTCGTTTGTAATATACAGAATGCTGGAATCGATTATTATGCAATTTTTTCTTTTTCTCTTTTGTTCAACACAACAATGTCAGATTTCCAATGTCCGATATAATGGTCACAATGAATCACTGCACCCCACAGGATTTTGCTGTCTTTGTTCTCTGTAACTCCTTCTGGGGTTTGATCACACCACGCCTTTGCTCTTGGTAGGCCGTGATTTCAAGAGATCCCAATTGATCATTTTTGCCACATTGACATATCGCCTTTTGTAAATGCGGTGTGCCAATTTTTGGCATTCGCTAACAATGCGCCATGCATTTTCATCCCTCTCACCACACATTCTACATTTGTCGCTCTCTGCTGCGTTGTTAATTCTGCACTTCATATAGTTCGTCCTAAACGCTTGTTATTGTGCCGCGTATATTAGTGCTTCTATCTCTTATCTGCATGTCACACTCCGCATCCATAACCACCGGTCTTCTCTATGTCTTGGTGTTCGTTATTATTATTATTATTATTATTATTTTATTATTATTATTATTATTATTATTATTATTATTATTATTATTATTATTCAGTAGTTTTATTTTTATAGCGTGCTTTCACTTCACTACCGAGCGCAGCTCTGTGTGCCTTGGGTATGTGCTGTGATTTGTTGTGATGCTCTGATGGTTATTGTATGGAAAGTGTTCTGCGTAGGATGTGTGCAGTGCCTAGTAGTGCAATTTTCTGTATGTTATATGTGTTTGTAAGTCCTGGTGTTTTTGTTATGTATTTGTCTGAATATTTTTTATCATGCCTAATGCACCTACTATGATAGGAATTGTTTCTGTTTTCAGGTTCCACATTCTAGTTACCTCTATTTCCAGGTCTTTGTATTTTGAGAGTTTCTCCTTTTCTTTTAGAGACACGTTGTCATCTGCCGGTATTGATACATCAATTAGAAAGCATTTTTTTTCTTCATGATCTCTGACAACTATATCTGGTCTGTTGGCCTTAATTTCTCTATCTGTGTGTATCGGCATATCCCAGAGTATGTTGCTTTCTCGTTTTCTGTGACCTTTTCTGGTGTGTGCCTATACCATCTTTTTTCTGTGTTATTCCATAATGTTGGCATAGCTTCCAATGTATGTAGGTTCCAACTCTGTCATGTCTGTGAATATATTCCTTCTTAGCCAGGACTGGGCAGCTAGAGATAATATGATTTATTGTTTCTTGTCCATCTCCACATATTCTGCAGTTACTTGTAATATTTCTTTTCATTACATGTTTTTGGTAATTTCTGGTGGGGAGGCTTTGGTCTTGTGCTGCAATTAAAAATCCCTCTGTTTCTGCTTTGAGTCCTGAGCTTCTCAACCATTGCTGGGATTTTTCTTTGTCTATTTCTTTTGCGTTTAGTTTAGTGCAGTATTTACCATGAAGGGTTTTTCTTGCCATCGTTTTATCATGGTTCGTTGCTGTTCTATTTTTAGTTTGGATTTCATTTGTTTTATAGCTTTTGTTGTTTCTTCATCATCTTCTTCTTCTTCTTTGTGTTTATTAGGTGGTATGATTTCTTGTTTGTATTTGTCAGCTTCCTTAAATACTGAGAACAGTTTTTTGTTTTGCTCGTGTTTTGCTGCTATCTGGATCAGTTTTCCTTCCTTCTGAAGTAGGTATTTTTGCAGTCCTATGGTGGTTATTTTATAGTAGTTTTCCAGCTGTATAAGGCCTCTACCACCTTCTATACGTTGTATATATAGTCTTTCTATGTCAGATTTTGGGTGATGCATCCTAGATCCTGTCAGTATTTTTCTTGTTTTCCTATCTATTTTGGACAGTTCATTTCGGGTCCAGTTAAGGATATTGTAGCTGTAACTTA
>NC_043016.1:6748680-6761180 GCF_006345805.1 Octopus sinensis | reverse complement strand
TATCTTTTGAATTTCTGCTATTCTGGGGTTTCCTGATATCTGAGTTAAGTAGGAATCAGCCCCTTTTGCTATCATTCCCAGGGCCCCTATGACAACAGGTATTGTTTTAGTCTTCAGCTTCCACATTTTGCTGATTTCTGTTTCAAGATCTTTATATTTGCACAGTTTCTGGTAGGTCTTGACAGATACGTTTATATCGATTAGGACAGCCACATCAATGAGGAGGCATGATTTTTGTCTGAAGTCTTTCAATACGATGTCTGGCCTATTTGCATCTATCTTCCTGTCAGTTTGAACTGTGAAGTTGCAGAGGTGTGAGAGGTAATCATTTTCAAACACTGGAGATGGTTTGTGTTCCCACCAGTTTTTATCATGGGGCAGATCCAGGTTTTCGCAAATTACCCAGTGAATATTGTGCAGCTCTATCATGCCTGTTGAGATACTCTGTAGGCGCTAGAAGACTGCACATGGAGACAACATGATTAATGCTTTCATTTTGTTATTGACATACACATGTTGTTCTTTAATATGTTGGCCTGCTAGTTCCTTGTAGGTAGGCATTGACCTTGGGCTGTTATGATAAACCCTTCTGTTTCTGATTTTAAGCCAGAAGACACTAGCCATTCATGAGTAAGGGCTTTGTCAACACCGGTATTATTAGCTCTCTTTGGGTATTTGTCATTGAGAGGTTTTCTTTCCATTTATCGATAAGAATATCTAAGGCAGCAGTTTTAGCACTGGTTTTCATACCCTTAGCTTTTTCTGTGCTTGTTTCCAGTACGTCTAATTCTGGGATTCATTGTATTTGGAATTCACTTAGATATACCTTTGCCTGCTTTGTTACTGAGTATGATGCTTTCTTGTTTTCATGTTTTGTGTCAAGTTTTAACATCCACTCTTCCGAGTTTTTCAGGTAAGTGTTTTGGCCAATTGTGGCAATTTTCATTGTTTGTTCCAGTTGTAGAACTCCACGGCTACCCTCTTTTCTTGGCAGATGAAGTCGTTCTATATCTGCCTTACGGTGGTGTATTCTATGCATTGTCAACAATTTTCGTATTTTTCTGTCAAGATTACATATTTCAGTAAGTGACCAGTTAATGATATTGAAACTGTAAGCCACGACCGGTATGGCTAAAGTATTGATCGCTTTGATCCTGTTTCTTACATCCAGCTCTGTCTTGAGTATTGCTCTTGCCCTAAGATATAATTATTTTCTGATCTTTCCCTTTATCATTGAATGCTTGATTCCATCCCCTTCAAATACCCCTAGGTATTTGTAGCTCTCCACTGGTTCTAACTCTTTTATGACATTCTGCTGTTAAAGATTAACGTTGAATGTTTCTGTCATTTGTCCTTTGATAAAGGTAGTTTTTGCACATTTATCGAAGCCAAATTGCATCCTGATGTCATCACTGAATTGTTAAACAATCGCTAGGTAGCCCTGTAGTTGTTGGTCATTTTTTGCAAAGAGCTTTAAATCATCCATGTAAATGAGATGATTTATATTTTTACCAAACATTTTATAGCTATATTGTACATCATCGAATAATTTTGAGAGAGGTATTAAGGCTTGACAAAAGAGGAGGAGTGATAGAGAGTCACCCTGGGAAATGCCACATGACATTCTTACATCTCCAGCATTGAGAGATTCATTGTCACTGTTCAAAATCAGTGTTGTTTTCTATGATCTCATACTTACAGACAAAAAGTTTCGCAGAGTAGGCGCTATTTTATACATTTCCGGACATTTCATAATCCAGCTATGTGGTAGGCTATCAAAAGTTTTTTTATAGTCTATCCAGGCTATCGGCTAGTTTTGTGTCGTTTGTGACAATCTTCCAAGATCATCTTATTGGTGAGCAGCTGATCTTTACAATCAAATGACCCACGTTTACATCCTTTTTGCTCATTAGGGAATATGCCACTTTTAGGTATACTATAGGTATATTCAATCAAGACAGATGTTAGTATTTTATACATTGTTGTTAAGCAGGTTATGGGTCTATAATTTTTTAGTTCATTTGTTTCTTCAGTTTTTCGAAGTAGGAATGTTACACCATTAACTAGCCAAGAGGGAATCATACTAGGCTGTTGTGAAACATTGTTGTAAAGTTTTGTTAGCGGCTCATGACTTTCTGGGAAGCCATTCAGCCAGAAGTTAGGAATTTTATCCTTTTCTGGAGACTTCCATTTGCTTGACTTCTTGAGCGCAGATCTTACATACGCTTCCTTGACACCATCCCACTTTTGCTCTTCTAAGGAGTTTAAATATGTAGATATTCTTTCAATCCAAGAGACGTTTTCATTGTGTGGTTTTTCTTCTGCCCAAATTTTATTCCAAAATTCCTACACCTCTTCTTTTGATGAGGTAGACTTTACTGTAACTGGTATTTTCCCTATCTTCCTGTAAAATTTCTTTTTAGTTATTTTTGAACATGTTGTTGTCCTTGAAGAATCTAACGCGGGTTTCATACCTTGCTATACGGGCAGCTTTAGCACTTACCTTTTGCTTGATGGTTTCTATGGAGGTATCGGTGTCAAATATAGTTTTCCTATTATATTTTTTCTTTAATTTTCAGATTTTTGTTGGTTTGATACTCTTGACAAACTTAAAGTTTTTTTTAAACATTCTATGTCAAACCTAAGTTGCTGGATTTGGTGTTGAATACGCTCTTGCCAAGTCGGCTTTTTGTGAGAATGTTGTTGTTTTATAATCTTTTCACTACATAGAATCGTTATCATTATCATTACTACTGCAACTACTACTACTACTACTACTACTACTACTACTACTACTACTACTACTATACTGAAAGACTCTCGGATAGTTCTTAATTACCGGTTATTCTTTACTTGAAAGCAGTCAATAACAAATCACCAAAGGTTTCAAGTAGTGCCTTCTCCCGTGACTCAAAGAGACAATACTTTCCTTAGAATGCCAGGTGTAGCCAACAATTCTGTCTGCTGGATCACTTCGAGCCTGACAGCAGCTCCAATATTTTTAATATGTTTTTCAAAGCTCTTGGAAAGTGTTCCTAATGCCCCAGTTACCACTGGTATCACCATTACTTTCCTCATGTTCCATAACTTTCCTATCTCGTCCCGCAGTGGCTGGTATTTCTCACTATTTTCTGTTTCCTTACATTTCACCCTCGAATCGCCTGCTATTGCAACATCTAATATTTTTGCTTATTTTTCATCTTCATGGATGATCACGATATCTAGCCCTATCGCCTCTTTGACTTGGTAGCACTGTATGCTAAAATCACAGAATATTTTGTAATGTTCCTTTTCCATTACTCCCTCTGACTTGTGTTCATACTATTGTTCAGCTCCCTCGAGTTTTGCATTACCGCAAAACAACCAGTGGACATATCTGCCACATTGTTGTGTCTCCGTTTTGAATGTATGTGCGTTTTCCCAGTGTTTACAAATTTCACGGAAAAAATAAATAAACAGTTACCAGGGTAGCAAAAATTCACACAAGTAACAAGGATGTAACAACCTATGGCGGTGCCCCAGCATGGCCACAGCTCTTGAGCTGAAACTAGATAAAAAAAAAATTTTTTTTAAATAAATAAAGGTAGAAACTCCAGGTTAAGGTGAAATGTTTTGTATAATATAGATAAATAAATAAATGGAGTTAAACGCAGGTGTTATTCAAATTCCAGAAGGAATAAAATGGTATAAAACAATGCAAACTTCTCATCAGGGAAAAAAAGAAACCAAACTAATCAATAAGACATTTTAACAGAATGTGACGACTGCTTATAATGATGAAGGGAAGGCTATTAAGATTTTTTAAAAAAAGAAGCGTTAGTAGATATAACGTCAAAGGTAGCAAATAGAAAGAGAAGGAGGGGAAGCAAAGAAATTAGCAGAAAACTAATAGTGGAGAAATATAGAGCGATGGGTGAATTAGAACAAAGCTTAAAAGTGTGGAATTAGATATATTTAGTGGAAGTGAAGTACAAGAAGATAATCAAAGGTCAAATTATAAAGAATGGTAGAAATCACTTAAAGGAACTAAAGATATGTTTCTGCCAATGTTTGAAACGATAAACGCGTTCTGTAAACATGTTCACAAGGGGATTCTTTGAGAATAGAATATAAAACATTTCGCCATTACAAAGCGAGCAGAAACGTTTACTTTTATCATACGGTAAAGAAATAGAGAGAATATTCCATTCCAAATTAAATTGTTTATTATTACACCATTTTATTCCTTCTGGAATAATACAAATGTTGTCTTCGAAACATATGTAGGAAGTAAAAGAATTTGAATAACTCCGGCATTTAATTCCATTGATATATATATATGAGAAAAGGTTGAGTTCTATTTCATCCTTTACTTTGGTGGGTTCCAAAGTTCGATTAACTATAAGCCTAAAATGACTTATATCAATGTTAAAAGTTATCATACAAAGTCTATTACCAATTGTCTAGTTAATAACATAGAAAAAAGAATCAATTACCTCTCATTTAATAAGGATATATTTAACGAAAACGAAGAATTATACAATATTGCATTGGCAAAAGCAGGATATAAAGCAGAAAATTAAATATATTAAGTATTGTTCGCATGCGATTAATAACAAACCTAAACATCTGCACGAAGGTAAATATAACCAAAATATGAAAAACGTAAGATTAAGGTTATGATTAATAAAAAAAATATAAATATGGATAAAACAGTTAATCGATTAAGGCTAACGGACATCCTGGTAATGACTAAACATGCATATATTACACTCCAACAATTTGACCAAAATCAGAACAATATAAATAATAAATTAGCCATTGACCAGATCAATATGAACATGAGACCTTACAATAACAATAGCAACATTAACACTAATTACAATATTAAAAGAAATAAAAATTATATACCTTATATAAAATCCACTATAACAAACTATATTAATCTCAATTCTAGTAAATATAAAATAAAGGAGAATATTAGCTGGTTGCTATTGCCCTTCGCTAAAGAAGTAAAAACAGACTTAATTAAAGTTATACGTCGGATAATAAACAAACCAAACACTTATCTCGTAATAAAAGGTATGTACAGTGAAATAATTCAGAATAGACACTTTAGATTTGGTCATTCTATTTCCCATATTTTTTCTAGATATATATCTTCTATGAATTATGCAAAATTAGATAATCTTTACGCTAAGCGAAAACTTCCCCAAACAAACACATAATGTACCATGTAAAGGGAAGTCTGAATATTTTAATATAAACAATGGAAGGGAGCCTACTGTCCATAACCCACCTGTTAATTATAGTGATAATCTTAGTAAGGTCTGTGATTGTAAGGTTAAATAGCAATGTAAATTTAATAATTATAATTAATAATTATAGCAAATAGAAGAATTTAGTATACCAAGCTATAGTAGAAAGTTGAAGAGAAACTCTTTTACCATATTGGCTCTACGGAATCATATGTGAAACATAGAATAGCGAACCACGAATGTTCTTTTAGAAACCCTAATAAACGTTCTTCGACCGGTCTCAGTAAATTCATCTGGAAATTAAAAGACAGTAATATCAGTTTTAAAATTAGATGGAAGATTATATGTTCTGCAAAATCTTACCGTCCACCAAATAGAATTTTCAACTCTGCACATCAGAGTTCTCTAACATCCTTTTTTTCTAGTAACCAGTTATTAAATGAGAGTTAAAAAATTCTCAGCTACACACTTCTAAATATCTATTTTATAAATATCATTAATGATTCTTTATTTATTCCTAAAACTAATTGTTAGGTTCCTTATCAACCGTAAATATTTTTACTAAATAAGAAACTGAGTTAATTAGATCCATATTTATGTCCTTATTGCCCACAGGGGGCTAAACGTAGAGAGGACAAACAAGGACAGACCAACGGATTAAGTCGATTACATCGACTCCAGTACGTAACTGGTAATTATTTAAATGACCCCGAAAAGACGAAAGGCAAAGTCGACCTCGGCGTAATTTGAACTCAGAACGTAACGGCAAAATACCTATTTCTTTACTACCCATAAGGGGCTAAACACAGAGAGGACAAACAAGGACAGACAAACGGATTAAGTCGATTACATCGACCCCAGTTCGCAACTGGTACTTAATTTATCGACTCCGAAAGGATGAAAGACAAAGTCGACCTCGACGGAATTTGAACTCAGAGCGTAACGGCAGACGAAACACCGCTAAGCATTTCGCCCGGCGTGCTAACGTTTCTGCCAGCTCGCCGCCTTAGATCTATATTAGAACTAGCTTTTATATCTAAAATTTTATGCGATATAAAATATGTAATATCTTGCGTTAATATACATATTTCTAACATGTGCATAATATATTTATATAAATGATCATCTTCCAACAACCATTCAGGTTTATTTCTTTTGTAACATATATAAATGACATTTCCTTACATATAAATTCCTTGCATATGCGTTATATCTTTCTTCTTATTTTCACAGAGTAAATTATATAATAATTAATATTTGTTAAATTATCATTAAATATCAATACTTGGTTTAATTGCTAAATAGTTTTAATCTACTTTAGCAAAACATCGTTTATAAATACAAATACTACATTTTCCTCATAAAACGTAATATGCAATTCCTACATATGATGAAGAAATCTCCAATTTACTTATTTATTTAGTTAATATATTATTAATTACAAACATATTATGCTACATTATATCAAATATCCAATATATGCTCCCATATATTCTACTATATTTTATTTCGTTATATTATATTTTATTCTTTTTCAGTTCAGTCCCTCGTTCAACTTTTCCTTTTATTTGATCTCTTAACTGATCAATTCTAGATATTAGAAAACTTCCTAACAACTTAGATTTTCTGAAAATAAATAAATGAAAATAAGTTTAATAGATATATGTATTTGAGTTCGAGTGTGTATACGTGTGTGTATGCGTGTGCATGTGTGCATGTGTGTGTTTATACGTATGCGTATATATTGAAGTATATATATATATATATATATATATATATATATATATATATATATATAATATATATATATATATATATTTATATATATATATATTTATATATATATATATATATATATATAATTCGAGACAAAACCACTATTTTAAAACCAAACAAGGAAAGACTTAATCAATACATAAAATTTTAATATAAATTAATAAACCACTACAAATGTTTCATGTCTGCTACCGACAATCTTCAAAATTTGATACCGATTAGAAGATCGAAAATCCACCTGAAGATTGTCGGTAGCAGACATGAAACATTTGTAGTGGCGGTTTATTAATTTATATTAAAATTTTATGTATTGATTAAGTCTTTCCTTGTTTGGTTTTAAAATAGTGGTTTTGTCTCGAATTATATTATATAATATTTTACTATAAAATTGGATTTAACCCTAAATCTGATTTTTTCCCTGTAATTTTGGATTCATTCCCTAATATATATTATTATATATATATATATATATATTATATATATATACATATATATATAGGCGTAGGAGTGGTTGTGTGGTAAGTAGCTTACTTACCAACCACATGGTTCCGGGTTCAGTCCCACTGCGTGGCACCTTAACCAAGTGTCTTCTACTATAGCCTCGGGCCAAAGCCTTGTGAGTGGATTTGGTAGACGGAAACTGAAAGAAGCCCGTCATATATATGTATATATTTGTGTGTGTGTGTGTGTGTGTGTGTGTGTGTATGTTTGTTTGTTTATGCTTGTCCCCCAACATCGCTTGACAATCGTAACTTAGCGGTTCGGCAAAAAGAGCCCGATAGAATAAGTACTAGGCTTACAAAGAATAAGTCCTGGGGTTGATTTGCTCGACTAAAGGCGGTGCTCCAGCATGGCCACAGTCAAATGACCGAAACAAGTAAAAGAGTAAAAGAGTAAAGAGAATATACATGTACATATATATAGTTAATCCAAACATGAAAACACAAAGAGAAAACACAACATACGTGGAACAAGTGTAGTGTTTTTGGACGCTCAGGAAAGGAAAGAAAGAAGGAGGATTTAACGTTTCGAGCGGAGCTCTTCGTCATAAACATAGGAATAGGAAAGATTCAAGGAAGGGAAGACGGGAGAAAAAAATCGCTAACGGTACACATGCGGTCACACACACACACACGCACACACACACACACACACACACACACACACACACACACACACACACATATATATATATATATGATTGTGTAAATACATAAATATATACGCGTAATATATTGATGACTATGAGTTTACATGCAAGACTTTCAAGATACATATCTTAAAGGTCAGATATTTCAAACTTTTGTCTATAATTGATTTTAAATATGACACAATCTGATCTGGACGCTAAGCATCCATAGATTTCCTGAACCGTATCTATTACCAAACCATGGTCGACTAATTTTTTTTTTACTTATTTTATTTTATTTTTTTAATTTTATCTAGTTTCAGTTCACGAGCTGTGGCCATGCTGGGGCATCGCCATTTGGTGTTGCTACATGATTTTACTTCACGAATGCTTTTTAGCAATTGCCATTTGGTGCATGAGAGAGTTCGATGCAGCTGCCCTCATCTGCACCTCCTGCCGTGAAGTTGGTTCATCCGGGACACCTGACAGGAAGAAATGCAGTTTTATTTTAAAGACATCTGCATCCACTCCATGCAGGTCTCTCAGGTTCTTCGGGAGGATATTGAAGAGCTGTGGACTTCTGAAGCCCAGGCTATCACAGTATCTTGTCCTATATCTTGATGGCAAATTTGGAGTCCTTGGCACTATGCAGTGGCGCCCAGTTCTAGCATTTGTGTAACTCTATCTTATCTTTCATTTATTTTATTATATAAATTTTTTCTTCCCTTGCATACTTTATCTAAATTTATATATTATATATTTTACATACATTTATATTCTTCTTTACTTTTTATCTTCTTACTCTACCTTATTTTTGTTATTTCATTTTATTTTATCTTTCCTTAACATCAATAATTCACTAGCTAAATACATACGCATAATATTTATATGATCTTACTTCTTAAACTTACGTCCTTTCAAGAAATAGGTTAACCTTTGTTGTATAAGCTCATGAAGCCCTGATGAGATTCTGCCCCTCATAGTTGAAAATGATGACCAATGCTTAGAATTACGAATTACCTAGGGGCATAAAGCGCAATATATATGTAGGTTTTGGCATCTGCCATTTCTTTTTTTTTTAGTTTTATAATTTATTAGTATTGCTTTTTATAAAAAAAAAACTTCCAACTGCATATCATACAAATAAATTAATTATACATCCATAATTCTCCAATTTCCTTCTTTCATGTTATACACACACACGCACATATAAAGTTGACTTTAATATTCCTTGATCCATTGTTGACGCGAAACAGTACCGAACCGTATCAAGGTTATCTTAAAATGATTAATCTATATTATATGCAATACGTACACACACACACGCACACACACACACACACATACATTTCTACCATCTTCATTTCTTACATTAGTAATGTAAACTAATGTAAACTGTAATCACATTTTCCTGAAGAAACGTATCCAATGTATTCATTATATATATTCCTATACTCTTTGATCCTTCAATCAATTTAATAATGGTATAATGTAATGCAATATAGTGTAATATACCCTTCTACTCCGCATTATTAAAGATTATGATTGCTATATGCAATTTGTCGCCGTTCTCATTAAATAGCATATTCGTATAATAATTATATAAACATTGGCTTCAAAGTTTGACACAAGACCAACAATTTCGAGGAGAGGGGAAAGTGGATTACATCGACACCGTTGTCCAACTGCTACTTATTTTATCGACCTCCAAAGAATGAAAGTCAAGGCTGGCCCCCAACGGCATTTGATCTCTCAATGTAAAGACGGAGAAAATGTCGCTAAGTATTTTGCTCGGCACAGTCACGAGTCTGTCAGCTCGCCGTCTTCAATAATTATATAAATATTGTAATTAAAAAATAAATACACAATTATAATTATATTATTTTACATTAAATTATATGATTATATTTTAATTATATGATTATAATTATATGTATCTTTTAATTATATTATAATTATATTATTATTGTTGTTGTTGTTAAAATTATATGCCGCCAAATTGACACGTGAATAATTTTTTCCACTATTTCTTTTGTTTTCGTAGTTCTTTTAATATACTTTTTCAGTTTGAATATTTGTTGCAGTGATTACGGAAACATATGCAGACAACATCGTACACACATATGTAAGTTCAGCATTTGATGCATCCATATCTCCATGCACGAAAATATAGATATATGAGGGGCTCTCAAAAGTACATTATTTTCATTCGACGGTTATTTGACCTCACCTTGTTTGTTGTTAACACAACGTTTCATCAGATGTCTTGGGGAAATTTCGAACCTGGGTTCTCATTCCTAAGGTATTATTATTAGCATTTTTATTATAGCTCAAGTCGAACTCGGAATCCTGGGGTTAGTATCCCGCGCTCTAAACCACTACGCCATATGCCCGTGGGCAATTATGGAGTGAATTTTAGGGCTTATAAATCTAATAATTTCCTATCCTTCCTTAATACCGGTTTCATATGCTACTCATATCTGCACTCGGTCTGCCTAGGAGGTTGTTGTGTTCCAGCATATGTGCTGCTTCTTTTAGTTTTCGTATTTTCCAATGGTGTTCTCTGTCTATTATTTTGACTTCATCCCACAAGGGGAGGTGGTCTCCATTTTTCCATACATGATCAGCTATAGCTAATTTGTCAATATCTCCTCGTGTCACAGTTTTGCGATGTTCCTCTACCCTTATTTTGAGGGGGCGGCATGTTTCGCCTTTGTATAACCTACCACAGTTGCACGGGATGGAGTACACACAGTGTTTGGTCATATTCTCTTCTACATACAAAAGATATGCAGCCATACAAAAGATACAAAAGTTATGCGGCCCATATGGACAGTATTCAAGAGTGATACAACACTTTGCAAAGTATCTCCTTCGAGCAAAACCACCAATAGAAGAGATTCTGACTCACAGCGTTCTTAATTCAAATACAGCCTAAATCGACTTTGCTTTTCCAGCCGCATGGTTCCAGGTTTAGTCCCATTTCGCAGCACCTACGACAAGTCCCTTCTACTACATGTGTGTATTTATATCTTTTTTTTACTTTTTCTACTTTTCTTACTTGGGGAACCGCCTTGAAGAATTTTTAGTCGAACATATCGACGTCAACACTTGTTTTCTTTTAAAGTCTGGTACTTATAGTATTGGTCTCTCTCACCGAAATGCTAAGTTATGGGCATGTAGACATATCAAAACCTGTTGCCAAGCGATGGTGAGAAACAAGCACAAACACAAAGACACATACATACTCACATACACACGCCCACACACACACACATACACACATACATACATACGCACACATGTGTGTGTGTGTGTGTGTGTGTTGTGTGTGTGTGTGCTCGTGGGTGCATACGACGGGATTCTTTCAGTTTCCGTCTAACTAATCCACTCACAAGGCCTGAGGCTATAGTAGAAGACATTTGCCCAAGGTGCCATGAATTGAGAATGAACCTGGAACCATACGGTTGAGAAGCAAACTTCTTACCACACAGCCACACATGTGTCTATATAATATATAAAATTATATTATATATATATATATATATTATATATATATATATATATATATATATATATATATATATATATATTATAATATATAAAATTATATATATATGTATATATATATATTGCAAGGACAATCCGAACACGGACAGGTGTTGCAAAGAGTGACCGGTAGAGCGGAAATGGCGTGAGACCGGGGTGTCATTGCCGAAGCGGATATCGTGAATCCGCAGTATTCGTGAATTGAAGTCAAGCTCTTCATATCTTCATTTTTCGTTACCTGAAGTCAGTTTCAGAGTGGTCGTACACTAGAAGTATGTAGCAAATACATTCCTTAAACTCTACTTTTTCAAGTAAGTATTATACTGCATTTTTGAACGTAGCAATAATTCTTCTCTCTGAAAAAATAGCTCCCTTATATTTTATTAATGTTCCAGTGATTTGAACTACTAATCGAAGTAAGTGCTATTTATCAGGAGGCTTATTATTCTATCCATTATTACGTAAAAGAAGATTTCGCTAGAATATCTTTAAAGTGAGAAAGGCTGCGTTAAATTGTCACAGATAACTTTTTCTGCCTTTATTCTTGAAGAAGTGCTTTCTAGAAGTACTGATAAATATAGCAGACTAAGTTAACTAAAAATAATCCAACGAATTTCTAAGTCTGCCTTTTCCCACCGAACTTTTAGATTTCTGAAAAAAACAGTTTACATTTTTTCTAAGTTGCTCGATGGAACCCTGGTCTTCTTTGAATCATTGCTCGCAATACAGCTGATCTATTTCTAGGCTTCTTATGGAAAATGGTAATGATTTTTACCAATTATTAATGTGTTATTAACGGTAGTGTCAAA
>NC_043016.1:6733680-6743680 GCF_006345805.1 Octopus sinensis | reverse complement strand
AGGAAACAGTATTGTTTAGAACAGCACGGATCTTTCGCAGAGTTCTTGAAATCTGAATAATGAGTGTTACCTTAGTTCAGCACATCGTTAGAAAATGCCCGAAACCTGCAAAACGCGAATGCAAAAGAAGACATGACAATATAGCAAGAATGATCCATTGGCAACTCTATGGAAATCACGGCCCATAAAGAGCAAAGACGTGGTATGAGCAAACGGCAGAAGGAGTCACCAAGAGTGAAGATTACAAAATCATGTGGGATGCAATTATTCAGTGTGATCACCTGACCAGATATGGGAAACCGGTCATTGTTGTGGTGAATAAAAAAGAAAGAACATGTATGATAATTGACATAGCATGCTCCGGTGACAACAGGATCAAGGTGAAAGAAGAAGAAAACTGAACCACGACGATTTGAAATGGGAAGTACGAAGATTGTAGGCAACGAGAAGAGTTGACATGATACCAATAGTAATTGGCGCACTTGGAAGTATCAGCATGGCTCAAAAGGTTGGTACAAATGTAAAGGTAGAACACCTACAAAAATTAGTATTGCTTGGAACTGCAAGAATTCTCCACAGGATTCCTGAAGCATGGCCAATAAAAAATGTGTCACCTTAATAGGCTGGCTGTGGACAGCAAATAAGCTGAGAATTTTCATCAAATAATAATAATAATAATAATAATAATAATAATAATAATAATAATAATAATAATAATAATAATTTTCTTTCTTTTTCTTGACATTAGCACCCACATTTTCTACTACAACAATATTTTCTTCCTTGATCAAATTATTTGTTTCTGAGCCTGCCGGATGCAACACTGTCACCATCAAGAGCTTCAGTTTCATTACCACCGTTATTTATAATATTTTGCTTTTTCATCGTCAGGCTGCGCAATTACCAGTGTTTTTATTGTAACACCAAAAGAAAAGACCCATGGTGGAAAAGAAGAATATAGGTAGGATTAGAAATGCTCTCGAAGGACATTTTTGTGTTAGACCGAAAGGAGAAGGGCGAGCATAAAAGCGAACAAAAATACAGGAAGTATGATATTGAAATAAATGGCCTTAAAATGGTAATGGAGGAACTGAAGCAGCGCCACGTTGCAAAGAAAGCAAAGATTGTAAGATACGACCAAATAATGAAGGGATACAAGTAGAATGGGTTATTCAGAGTAGATCAGAAGAGACTCTACATGGAAATAAGTAGAGAGTGTACAGATGAAAGGATGATACAAGATAACATTGAAAGTCAAAGATTTTGGAGTGACATCTGAAGCAAACACAAGGAGCATAAGAAGGCTGTTGAATAGCTGCAAGAACTGAAACATGGAGTAGTCTGTCCAAAATAGCCAGAACTAGTCATTTCAGTTCGGGAAGTGAAGGAAATCAGCAAAAAAAAATGGGCAACTGGAAGGTACCAAGACCCGATGGTGTTCAAAGTTACTGGATCAAAAGATTTGGTGAATGTCATACACGAATAGCTGCACACCTTGTTATTTGCCGACCAAGTGACATCAGAATGGCTGACAATAGGTAGGACAGTACTGTGCTTGAAAAACATTGAAAAAGGAAATACAATAGACAATTACAGGTCGATATCCTGCTTGACATTTACGTGGAAATTATTGACTGGAATGATAGTAAATGAGCGGACATCTGGAAAAAGTGGAGTCTTGCCACATGAACAGAATGGTGTAAGCGTAAGTGCAGAGGTACCAAGACTGTAAGAAGAATCATGGATCGATTATCGTAAGGCATACAATATGATCCCACATTCTTGGATTATGGAATGTATTAACCTATTTGGTATTGCATCGAATGTTGAGAGAGTGCTTGGAAAAAGTATGGCGACGTGGAGCACGGAACTGACAGCATATGGAAGAGACAATATAAATCAGGAGAGGCATCTTCCAATGGGACTGCCTACTCCCTAATGATCTTTGTACCGTGCATGATACCACTAGCACTGATTCTGAGGAAAGCAAAGACTGGGTGTGTATTCAAGAGCAGCCAACAAAAAGTCAACCATTTGTTATTCATGGATGACCTCAAACTTTATGGTAAAGATAAATCCCAAGTCAGTTCTCTCGTTGATACAGTGTATACTTTCAGTGTTAATATCAGAATGGAGTTCGGACTGAAAAAGTATGGTGTGTTAGTCGTGATGAGAGGCAAAATTAAATGTATGGACGGGTTAGCGATACCGTCGAGGAAGGTTATGAAGTAAATCGAAGAGTCGGGCTATAAGTACTTAGGGACACTGGAAATGGATAAATTGATGGAGAAAAACGTAACAAAAAAATTTAAGGTGAAGAACTTGCGCAGTCTGAGACTGATTCTTAAGTTGAAATTAAAGAGACGGAATAAGATTGAAGCTATCAATACCTGGGCGGTTTCACTTCTTAGATATGGAGCAGGGGCAGTCGCATGCACAGTAGACGAACTAAACAGCTTAGACAGATGGGCTTTGACGTTAAGTGCTTATAGTTATAATACGTTCCTGGGCCTAAGAATGTTACTGCTGATGTATTGAGTCGTTTACCCTTCGTTGCATATAATTGAACAGCCAGCGGAACTGGTACACATGATGCAGCATTTTGTGGCGCATCTATCCGAGGACAGGATGTGCTTCGACTAAGACAAAGATCAAATACTGTCCAGAGGGTGGCCGTCCAAAGCAAGTTTAGATTTAAAACCGTTTTTACAGCGTGAAGATGAACTGAGTTTGCACGAATGTTGCATATTTTGGGGACCTCGTATAATTGTATCCTTTAAATTAAGACAACAATTGCTTAATGAGTTGCACGATGCTCATCCAGGCATAAATCGAATGAAGCTGCTGTTGGTGGCCCAATCTGGATTATGATATTGAGCAGATGTGCAGAAGATGTGAGGTTTGTCAACAATATCAGCGACAAAACACGCCAGGTCCTGTACATCCCTGGAAGTGGCTAGGAAAACCGTGGAAAAAGGTTACACGTTGATTATTTTGGTCCTCTTAATCATATGATGTCCTTATTGATTATTGATGCACATTCGAAATGGATAGATGTACATCCAGTGGTACATGCTACAACAGTATCTATAGTAGCCTCACTATGCTCATCATTTTCTACATTGGGATTCCAGATACAATCTGTTTAGATAATGGCGCCACTTTCACAGGTGAGGTTTTCCGACCATAAGAACGGTATCGCATTATCCGTTTTCAAACGGCCTAGCAGAATGAGCTGTTCAGACGGTAAAGAATGGATTGGAAAAGCAAAGCACCGGAAACCTTCAGACCAGACTGGATCATTTACTTTTTGCCTATCGCACAACCCTCAACTGAATCTACAGGCAAGTGTCCAGCTGAGTTATTGTTTGGTCGCAACCTGCAAACAAGATTCAACCTTTTATTCTCGTCATCACACAAAAATATTGAAGAAAAACAAACATGAATGAATGCAAAGAACAAGGAAGGACCTCAATTGAAAGCGTCCGATGCTGGGTATACTCGATTTCCCAATGAGCCGTGTTGGGAATCAGCAACAGTAGTTGAAACTTTTGGAAGTTTGATCAATTTGCGTTTACCAAGTGGTCAAGTTGTGCGCAGCCATTCGGATAACATTTGATCTCGAGAAACAAATGCAACGAATGATCAAATGGAAGTAAACGAGAAAGCTGGGTCAACCTCAATGGGTGAAAGCGACAGTTTGGACGAAAGAGAAACATCTAGCAACCCAAAATTGCGACGATCAGGGCGTATATCAATACCTGTTGACCAGCATCAACGTCAGATATAAGATATCGAGTGGGAGAGAAAGGAATGTTCAACTTGAATTTACGACTACGTGTTATGAGTCATTCAGTTTATCGCGTGTTTTCCTTCTTCTCCTATCTACAAAACATGCTGTCATTGATATGCTTTATTTTTTAAGCCAATCTTATCAACAGCGTGCGTTCGTTGTCTGTTTTCATTAGGCTATGGCCTGAATTGCATATAACTGGAATAGGACTGGTACTAATCTATCATCATCATCATCATCATCATCATCACCATCACCATCAACATCATCATCCACATCATCATCATCATCATTATCATCATTATCATTATTTATTATCATTATCATTATTATTATTATTATTATTATATTATTATTATATATTATTATCTTTTATTAATTATTATTATTATTATTATTATTATTATTATATTATCTATCATATCTTATTATTATTATTACTATTATTATTATTATTATTATTATTATATTATTATTATTATTATTATTATTATTATTATTGAGTGAGAGAGCAGTTCATGCCATCAAAGTGACACTGAGGTAAAATATACGAAGCCCAATATACCCATCATGACTACCCGTCAGATAAGGGTACACCAGGCACATGCATCATAAACCATATGTGCGCTGTATGGTGATCTTATGTCTAAATAAACAGCACATGACCTTGCAGGTGGGGCCCAGTTAGAATTTTCTTCAGGTTGAGTATCCCATCCCACTCAAAATGTCCCTAACTAAGAGTTGTTTAAGGATGTTGAACGAAACACCCATGTTGCCAGTGGTGAATTATCCAAATTCCAAAGAATCCCTCTTAACACATGGCTAAGATGCTCCCCCACTACTTCTGCTCGTGATCAGAGATGCACATATCGTCAGCCACTAAGGGACATGCTCAACTGGTTATGGTCAAACAACTGACAAGCAGATCTGTGGTATTGAGCAGAATATTTGCTGTAAAACCCATCTTTTATACCAAGACAAAACAATGTACATGATGACACTTCCAATCAGTTAAGATCAGAAGCTATGAGAGCCACTGCCTGGTACTGCATCAGGACATTTTTATTATCATTATTATTATCATTATTATTATTATTATTATTATTATTATTATTATTATTATTATTATTATATTATTATTATTATTGGGCCAACCAAAGCCTTGTGAGTGGATTTGGTAGACGGAAACTGAAAGAAGCCTGTCGTATATATGTATATATGTGAGGGCGCGTGGCTTAGTGGTTAGGGCATTCGGCTCATGATCGTAAGGTTGTGAGTTCGATTCGGCGACGCGTTGTGTCCTTGAGCAAGACACTTTATTTCACGTTGCTCCAGTCCACTCAGCTGGCAAAAATGAGTGTGTACTTGTATTTCAAAGGGTCAGCCTTGTCACTCTCTGTGTAACGCTGATTATCCCCGAGACTTACGTTAAGGGTACACGTGTCTGTGGAATGCTCAGCCATTTGCACGTTAATTTCACGAGCAAGCTGTTCCGTTGATCGTATCAGCTGGGACCCTCGTCGTCGTAACCGGCGGAGTCTTTATATATGTATATGTATATATGTGTGTATGTGTATATGTTCGTGTGTGTGTTTGTCCCTCTAGCATTGCTTGACAACCGATGCTGGTGTGTTTACGTCCCCGTTACTTAGCGGTTCGGCAAAAGAGACCGATAGAATAAGTACTGGGCTTACAAAGAATAAGTCCCGGGATCGATTTGCTCGACTAAAGGCGGTGCTCCAGCATGGCCACAGTCAAATGACTGAAACAAGTAAAAGTAAAAGTAAGTAAAAGTATTATTATTATTATTATTATTATTATTATTATTACTATTATTATTATTATTATTAATATTATTATTATTTTTCCTTCTTTTCTTCAAATTTTCTTCCATTATTATTATTATTATTATTTTCCTTCTTTTCTTCAAATTTTCTTCCGTTTCTCGCCGAGTGTTTTTCCGTACACCTGGGGCAGAGAAGCTCATTGTATGCATTCCCAGATTACACGCGCAGTTTCACAGGTAAAATATGTATTTAAAAAATTAATTAATAAATAAATTCATGGATGGATGTTATTTTCACAGCGATAATGCTCTTCACAGAACATGAGCCGTTCCAGTTAATACGATTATTATTATTATTATTATTATTATTATTATTATTATTGAGTGAGAGAGCAGCATATGCCATCAAAGTGACACTGGGGAAATATACGAAGCCCAATATACCCATCATGACTACCCGTCTGATAAGGGTACACCAGGCACATGCATCACAACCATGTGCGCGACATGGTTGATCTCATATCAAATAAAACAGCACAATGACCTTGCAGGTGGGGCCCAGTTAGAATTTTCTTAGGTTGAGTAGCCCATCCGCTCAAAAGGTCCCTGAATAAGGGTTGTTAAGGATGTTGAAAGAACCACCCATGTTTCCAGAGGTGAATTATTCAAACCCCAAAGAATCCCTCTTAACACATGGCTATGCTCCCCCCACTACTTCTGCTCGTGATCAGAGATGCACATATCGTCAGCCACTAAGGGACATGATCAAATGTTAAGGTCAAACAACTGACAAGCAAATCTGTGGTATTGAGCAGAATATTTGCTGTAGCCCATCTTTTATACCAAGACAAAACAATGTACATGATAACACTTCCAATCAGTTAAGATCAGAAGCCAGAGACCCACTGCCTGGTACTGCATCAGGGCATTTATTATTATTATTATCATATTATATATTATTATTATTATTATAGTATTATTATATTATTATTATATTATTATATTATTATTATTACTATTACTATTTCATTTTATCACAAGTTTCGTTGGAAATCCTGGAGTCTTACATGTGCAGCGGGCTTGCTATCTTCTGCCTACGGTATCGTGCTATCCCTTCTTTTCAACTATCTAATACTTTCTGATTATTCTGGTTGTGCCAAGGAGGCGAATCTTTTGTAATATTTCTACTGTGCACTCTATTCCAATTTCCTTTATATTCCTTTTGGTGCCTTCTAATACTATCCCCAAGGACCCAACAATAATTGGCATTATCTTCATCTTCTTCAATTACCATGACCAACCATCGTTAAGAGGGTTATATTTATCTATTTTTTCGCCTTCCTTCTCGGCTATTCGTTATTAGTGGTCAAACTAAACGGTCACCTATCGGAGCCATTTGGCATCGGACGCTCGGTCCGTCATGACTTCCTGCTGTCGCCTCTTCTGTATGTATTGGCACTCGAGCCACTGTTGCGGAAGTTGGGACAACTAAGGGGCAGAGTAACCATTTCGTTCCTGTCGGTGCCGAACGTCTCCATAGTGGAGACGATCAGCACCATCTTTTTCAATGTATGCCGTGTATACTTTCTTCCTTATTTTTATTATTTCCTTATTATATGTATACCCCAATAATTATCTGTATATCCCTCTCATCCGTCGCCCTTGTGGCAAATACATGAAATCATTATTATATTATTATTATTATTATTATTATTATTATTATTATTATTATTATTATTATTATTATTATTGTTGTTATTATTATTATTATTAATTATTATTATCATCATCATCATTATTATATTATTTATCGATATAGATAGATAGATAGATAGATAGATAGATAGATAGATAGATAGATAGATAGACAGATAGACAGATAGACAGATAGACAGACAGATAAATAATACTAGAGATATATACATGCATATAAACATATATATGATATATATGTGTATATATATATATATATAGATATATATATATATATATATATATATATATATATATATATATATATATATATATATATATATATATATATATATACAAAAATTTACATTCAATGAATATGGTACTTAATTTAGATGCACCAGAATTTTGTATGGTGTTATCCATAAAAATCCGTGGGGTGATTATAGTCAAATAAGCAACAAGAAATGACTCCGGTAATTTGGTACGATCGTTTCGTACTACATCATTTTATTAAATGTTGTAAATATTACAACAGATTTAAGATGCTGAGTACTGAGCCAATTATAGAGGTTTTCCATTAATACAAACATTTTCAAATCAAGTGGCAACATTATAGAAAGATATATATATATGTATATATTTATACATGTATATGTGGTGTATACATACAAATATATATATATACATATATATATATATATTATATATATATATATAATATATATATATATATATATATTATATATATATATATATATATATATATATATATATGAAACTGAGAATGTGTGTCTGTCTGTCTGTGTGAGTCCCCAAAACTTGAGAACTACACAATCAATTGCATTCAAATTTTACACATGACTTACTTAGTGTCATGGGCAAAAAAAAATTTTAACGTCTTGCCTTAGGCGAGCCCACAGAATATCATATCTTCTCCACTATTTCAGTATTACATGTTAAAGGTGAAACAAAAACATCTCTCTATTGTAATGCCAGATACATTCATTTTAATACTGAAACTATTAAAGACAAACTATTATATTAGAGGGATGAACCAATAACAGTGGACATCCATTTTCCTAGAAGATCCGCTTTGGTCTTATATACTACACCACTGGGTTTCAATTCATATTAATCAAATTAGTATTCAATTTTTCACCGTTATTTTATTTAAATTTAATTTACATGTATATATATATACATTATATATATATAATATATGTAATATTATACATGTAATTTAAATTTAAAATTAAAATAACGGTGAAAAATTGAATACTAATTCAATATATATATATAACTATATATATATATATATATATATATATATATATATATATATATACATGTATATATAGAGATGTATATGCATACATGTATATGTATACTGTATGTGTAGATGTACATGTAATATGTACACATATATACATGCATACATTATACAACCATACACGCATACACACCCACCCACACACACACACACATACATAGGTGCAGGTGTGGCTGTGTGGTAACAAACTTGGTTCCAAAACACATGGTCCTCAGTTCAGTCCCACTGTGTGGTAATTTGGCATGTGTCTTTCGCTATAGCCTCAGACCAACCAAAGCCTTGTCAGTAGATTTTGTAGACAGAAACTGAAAGAAATCAATTGTATATATATGTATGTATATATGTAAGTCTATGTGAGTGTCTTTGTCTCTGTGTTTCTCCCTCATCACTGCTTCACAACTGGTGTTCGTTTATTTACATCCCTATAACTTACTGGTTTCACAAGAAGAAACTGATAGATTAAGTACCAGGCTTATCAAAATAAAAAGTACTAGGCAGTGTCTCATATTTTTGTTTGCCCACTCAGTTGTATCTATCAATTTATCTTTGTGTGTGTACATATACGTATATATATGGATTTCGTAGACAGGAACTGAAACAAATCAATCGTATATATATGTATGTATATATGTAAGTGTATGTGTGTGTCTTTGTCTCTGTGTTTAGCCCTCATCACTGCTTCACAACTGCTGCTCATTTATTTACATCCCTATAACTTACTGGTTTCACAAGAACAGACTAATAGAATAAGTACCAGGCTTATCAACATAAAAAGTACTAGGCTGTGTCTCATATTTTTGTTTGCCACTCAGTTGTATCTATCATTTATCTTTGCATGTGTGTGTGTGTATATATATTATATATATATATATATATATATATATTATAAAATAAGGGCAAAAGAAAAATTCTAATGCCAAATATGCCGAAATTGTCAATAAACCATTATAATTCCATGCGTCTCGAAACAAGCCGATAGAAATTTCAAAAAATTCCGTTATTTTAGTGCTTGCTTTTTCCATGAGTATGAGTAAGTATTTCATTTATGCCTTACGTATTTATCGATGAGGAGAAGAAAATTCTTATGAATAACTTTGAAATTGGGACCAATACGGTAATAACGGAATTTTTTTGAAATTTTATCGGCTTGTTTCGAGACGCATGGATTATAATGGTTATTGACAATTTGTCTCATTTCGGCATATTTGGCATTAGAATTTTCTTTTGCCCTTATTTTATAAGTTATTTATAAATTTAACCTTTAAATGTATTTTTAATATGCTACCCATTGATAAATTTTTTCGGAAAAAATATTTTATCCTACATTATATATATATATATTATATATATATATATATATATATAGCACCTAATGGGGGCCTTAACTCCCAAATTT
>NC_043016.1:6725794-6733580 GCF_006345805.1 Octopus sinensis | reverse complement strand
AAGCTTTCGAAATATCGTTCAGCCAATAAAACATCTGTTTGCAATCGCATAGCGCTCTTTGTATTGTCTAATAAAATAATAATAATAATTATTATTATTATTATTATTATTATTATTATTATTATTATTATAATGATGATGATGATGATGATGATAATAATAATATACTAAAAAAAGTAATACAAAATATAATAATAACAATAATAATAATAATAATAATAATAATAATAATAATAATAATAATAATAATAATAATAATAATAATAATAATAATAATACACAGCCCCTCGCAGGGATAGAATTACCGAATAGAGAACTGATAAAACAAATTTAAACAGAAGGCTACAAATACCTTGGCATGCAAGATTTTGACGCAAAAGGAAATGAAAGAACAACTGAGGAGGGAATATTTCCAAAGACTAAGGTTGGTGTTGCGTTCACGGATGGGATAAAATCCAGGCGGTTAATAGGTGGGCGATAGCATCACTTCTGATGGAGCTGATATTATAAAATGGCAAAGAAAGAACTGATGAAAATGGATACAAAGACAAGAATAATTTTGAGAGTATTCAGACCCTTCTACCCTAAGAGTGATACTGATAGGCTATACTTGTCCAGAAGAAAGGGTGTGAAAGGTTTGATCAGTTGCTAGGACTATATTGAAGTAGAGGAAAACAGCTTAGGATGGTATGTAAAAAATGTCGTGGAGCCATTGTTGAAACACACGAAGAAGGCCGGCATCATCAAAACTGAAAATTGTGTAATGGAAGAAAAATTTAAACAAGAAATGAACACAAAGATAAAAAAATAATAAAAAGTATGAAAGGAAAAAATGTACGGTCAGTTTGCAAGAGATGTGAACGCCAAGACAGATACATAGGGCCGGTGGTTATGGATGAGGAAGTGTGGCCTGAAGATAGAGACAGAAGCACTCATATACGCAGCTCAAGTACAAGCGTTTAGGACTAACTATATGAAATGCAGAATAGACAACACTACCGACAGCGACAAATACAGAATGTGTGGTGAGAGGGATGAACCGCTATGGTACTTTGTTAGTGAATGCTCGAAATTGGCACAACGCGAATATAAAAGACGCCATGACAATGTGGCAAGAATGATCCATTGGAAGCTCTGTAGAAATTACGAGCTACAAGCAGCAAATACATGGCATGAGCAAACTCCAGATGGAGTCGCCGAGAATGAGAATTGCAAAATTCTGCGGGATGCAATGACACAGTGAGATCACCTGACCAGACATCGGAAACTGGACATTGTTGTGGTGAATATAAAAGAAAGAACATGCATGATAATCGACGTATTATCTCCCGGTGATAACAGGATCAATGTGAAAGAAGAAGAAGAAAAACTAAACTACTACGACGATTTAAAGTGGGAAATAGGAAGGTTGTGGTCAATGAAGAGAATAGACGTGATACCAATAGTAATGGACGCACTTAGAAGTATCAGCAATCAACAACCAACATGGCTAAAAGAAGATCTGTGCAAGTGTGAAGGTAGAACACCCACAAAAATCAGCATTGATTGGAAGTGCAAGAATTCTTCGCAGGGCTCTTGAAACGTAAACAAGTGTCACCTTAGTCTGCTGGATGTGGTCATCTGACGAGAGTCAAACATGAAGGTTATCCCTATTGTCATCGGAGCACTGGGTTCAATACCACACAATCTGAAAAAAAAGCATCTGAAATTTTTAGAAATACCCTACAATCTAGATGTATTGCAAAAGTCGGCATTATTTGGAACTGCACGCATATTGCGTCAAGTACTCCCTGTCTGAAGTCCTTGTTGTGACTTTACGGACAGTACAAACACCCGGTAGACACAATATCTTCAATCAACAACCTCATGATATTGTATACTGTGCAACGTCTATGATAATATAATAATAATAATAATATAATAATAATATAATAATTAATAATAATAATAATATAATAATATAATAATAATATAATAATAATAATTATAATTATAATAATAATGATGATATGATGATGATGATGATGATGATGATATGATGATGATGATGATGGTGATAATAATAATAATAATATAATAATAATAATAATAATATATAATAATAATAATAATAACAACAACAACACTTTCAATACAGTAACCATCAGACCATCACAGCAAATCACAGCACATACCTAAGGCACACAGAGCTGCGCTCGGTAGTGAAGTGAAAGCACGATATAAAAATAAAACTACTGAATAACAATAATAATAAAAACAACAACAACAACAACAATAATAATAATAATGGAAGATTTGAAACTGTATGGCAAAAATGAGATACGAGTTAGTTCCTTGGTGAACACGGTCCACTGGTTTAGTACCGATATTGGAAAGGAATGTGGACTCAAGAAGTGCGGTATAATCTACCTAAAAGGGGGCAAGATACAGTCCCTAGCAGGAATAGAATTACCGAATAAAGATTTGATTGAGCAAATTGAAACGAAAGGATACAAATACCTTGGTGTACAAGAGTTCAACGAGATAATGGAGAAGGAAATGAAAGAGCAACTGAAGACGGAATCTTTCCGAAGACTTGGATTGGTGCTGCACTCAAAAATTGACTGGATAGAATAAAATCCAATCAGTTGATACGTGAGTGATAGCATCACTTCGGTATGGAGAAGGAGTTATAAAATGGCAAAAGAGAAGAGTGAAGAAAATGGATACCAAGACCAGAAAAAATGTTGACAGTATACGGAGCCTTCCACCCTAAGATTGACACCGATAGGCTGTACTTGTCCAGGAGAAAGGGTGGGAGAGTTTTCCTATCAATTACTAGGACTATATCGAAGTAGAGGAAAAAAAGCTTAGGGTGACATATAAAAAATGCCGTGGAGCCATTGATGAAACATACGAAGAAGGCCGGCGTCAACAAAACTGAAAATTGTGTAATGGAAGAAGAATTTAAACAAGAAATCAACACACGGGCTCCTTGAGAGCGGTCAACTAAAAGTTTTTTGTGCATTTTGATGTCGACATAAGTTTCCTTGATTTTCCTGAAGAGAAATCTGCATAATGTACTCCTTATTCATTCGGAATTAGGAATATGCAGCCTTCGAAACATATGTCGAGAATAAAGGGCATCACTTCGGTATGGAGATGGAGTTATAAAATGGCAAAAGAGGAAAGTGAAGAAAATGGATACCAAGACCAGAAAAAATGTTGACAGTATACGGAGCCTTCCACCCTAAGATTGACACCGATAGGCTGTACTTGTCCAGAAGAAAGGGTGGGAGAGTTTTCCGATCAATTACTAGGACTATATCGAAGTAGAGGAAAACAGCTTAGGGTGACATATAAAAAATGCCGTGGAGCCATTGATGAAACATACGAAGAAGGCCGGCGTCAACAAAACTGAAAATTGTGTAACTAAAGAAAAATTTAAACAAGAAATGAACAAAAAAAAAAAGAAAAAGCATTGAAGGAAAAATGTAATATTAGTTTGCAAGAGATGTGAACGCGAAGACAGATACAGATGACTGGCAGTTATGGATGAGGAGGTGTACTTTTGACCCATGACTGCTGCTCTATCAATGAGATGGGCTGCGGAAAGACGCGTCGTACGATAGATGCCCACGATGCAATATCAGGCTCTGACACTCATGGCTTCAGATGTTAACTGGTTTGAAGTGTTATCATGTCCACGTTTTGTCTTGATGTACCACAAACTTGCTTGTCAGTTGTTTGACCTTAACCAGTTGAACATCTGCCTTGGTGGCTGACCATATGTGCATCTCTGATCACGAGCAGAGGTATTGGGGGAGCATCAGCATCATAGTCAGTGGTGAGAGGAATTTTGGGGGTTTGGAGAATTAATCTCTTGAAACGTGTGTTTTGTTCAACCTCCTTAAACAATCCTTATTCAGGCTGTGACTGTGCTGTTGGTAGTGGTGGTGTTGGCGAAGGTGTTGGAAGCGTGGGTGTTAGTGTGTTGTTGTTTTTGCTTTCGGGTGATTTTAATTGCTTTTGGGGCGGGGTGCAGCTTCACTCAATTCTGTCGGCCTGTCCGAACGACTTGTCTGAGTGGTCAGAATCGGGAAAGGGTAGGTCCAGTGGGTCGAACTTTGCTGGTGTTTTTTTGTTCTTCTGGCAAGAGCTGTTGTTGGTGTTTTTGTAGGCACTTTGGTGGTGGTAGTGGTGGTGGTGGTGGTGGTGGTGGTGGTAGTGGTGGTGGTGGTGGTGGTAGTGGTCAGCGCCTTTGTTATTGTTGGCGTTGTTGTCTCTCGTATAATTGTTGTTGTTGTTGTTGATGTTGTTGTTGTTGATGTTGTTGTTGCTGGTGGTGGTGGTGGTGTTTTTGCTGAAGCCCTCTCTACTTGCTTTCGTTGAGGTTTCTTCTATTGTTGGGACTGCTTCTGTACTTGGGGTTACTTCAGTTGTGGTGTGGGTGGTGCTTGTGTAGCAATAACCATTTTAGCCATTTTGAAATATGGCGCGAATTGGCAGTATGACGTAATGTCATTGCCGAAGAATTATTATTTTCATTTTTTCCATTGGTTAATATAACTGCTCATATAAAGATTCTAAAAGTTTCGTAAAGAAAATTTGTTATGGATTTCAATTCTTTTTAGTTAAGTTGAGCAGTTATAAAAACCCTGGACTTCGGGAAAAACTTCAGTGTTTTTTGGATGTCACTAAATTCCACGACATTCACTCTTTTGAGACATCGGTAATTTTTATGCCATGTCTAAAGTTAATCACAAGTCTATTTTGATTTGTTGATTAATGTATTAGTTAGAATTTCGAATTAGTTAATGAATTTATCTTCGTTCTTCTACTTGACAAAACTATCTTTCCTTCCTACTGTAAATAATATAAAATGTTGTATTTATATAATAAAAATAATTAAGAAAATGTTTCTCTTCGCGTTTGTTTTTTCAACTGCGTGTAAATAAATATGCATTTCTGTAATCCTTAATTTATATTTTCTTATAGCGGTTAAAAGGACACGAAGAAAATATTCAACATACATATCGTTAATATTCATAGCGTTTCATGTGTATATGTCTCTATGACGTTATATACTGTAGTACGAGTTTTAGGTATAATGATAACACTTAAGTATAAGTGACGTTTAATCATTATATTCCTCCTTACTCAGAAAAAAGTCAGATAAAATAATATAACCTAAGAGAAAGCTTAAGATAGCATAAATAAACGGCCATACTTGTATGAAGGGTATAGTGCCCTCCTCCTATTTTAGTTGTGGGCAGACGGCTTTCAGGTGATTATTCTGTCCCCATTGATAACATCTTGGCCTTCTGCCCACAACTGTGACGTTCAGCAAGAATGTTGGAGCTAGGACAAGTTCTCAGTTTCCCAGCTGGGCTGCTCAGAGTTGTTTTCCTACGTCTTCTGTAGCAAATCTGACTTCAATTGTGCCGTATTTGTTACCCTTCGACAAATATGTTACATCTTTTCAGCTGCTTGCTTTGTGGCAATTTCTAAACGTCTACTTTTTAAAGATATAGTTTTGTACACTATGGTACGTTTGTTTGTATTGTCTGTAATATCTGGAGGTGTGTTTATAGAAACACATCTTTCGCTTTTTCTTTTTAACATATTTCTTGTAGTCTTTGAGAGGTTCTACAGAAACATTAATGAATTCAGCGTAGGTTTTGCTATTGAAGCAAAACCTCAGCTGTTTAATACATTGGGTTCTTATTGTTGTTGTTGTTGTTGTTGTTGTTGTTGAGTGTTCAATGTGTCAGTGTTAGTGGTGGTAGTGGGTTGGCTTGGGTTCACATGTGTTACGACTCTAGCAACAGAATTCTTTGCTAGAGTCCATTAACAGAATTTCTTTGCTCTTTTCCTCTTCTCTTTCTCGCGTTTCTTTTCTTCTTTTTCCTCCTGTTGCTCAGCGTTGCACGTGCTAGCAAGAGTTTGGCCGTCCCTTTATCTGCTTTTTAAGGCGCAGAGTGAACGAAGACAATTAATTTTCAAACTTTTTGGGCTGCCTTCCGATCTGCAAACTCGAAAACCTACTACGGATCACTAGCTCCAGCCTTGGCTTTGAGGTTGGAGCCTATCGGATGAGCAATTATAGGACTCACTCAGTGTAGCTATTTGCTTAGATCACCAGTGAATTAGATCCCTCATATTCTTGCTCGATGCACTGGTTGACGAGTCAGCATCATTAGGCTGTGGCCGGCAATAGAATAGGAGTTTATTTGCATATTCAAACGTTTCTCAACAAAATTTAAAAGATACATACATACATACATACATATATATATATATATATATATATAATATATATATATATTATATATATATATATATACAAAATGAGATAGGGGTTGTAAATGCAACCCTCCATGGGATAACATATATCCAATATATTGCTAGTGAAGTACCCAACAAAGTTAATACATAAATGTTAAGGATTGCGATGCAATATATATATATATATATATATATATATATATATATAGGCGCAGGAGTGGCTGTGTGGTAAGTAGCTTGCTTACCAACCACATGGTTCCGGGTTCAGTCCCACTGCGTGGCACCTTGGGAAAGTGTCTTCTATAGCCTCGGGCCGACCAAAGCCGTGTGAGTGGATTTGGTAGACGGAAACTGAAAGAAGCCTGTCGTATATATGTATATGTATATGTCTGTGTGTTTGTCTGTCTGTGTTTGTCCCCGCTTGACAACCGATGCTGGCGTGTTTACGTTCCCGTAACTTAGCGGTTCGGCAAAAAGAGACCGATAGAATAAGTACTCGGCTTACAAAGAATAAGTCCTGGGGTTGATTTGCTCGACTAAAGGCGGTGCTCCAGCATGGCCGCAGTCAAATGACTGAAACAAGTAAAAAAGTAAAAGAGTAAAGAGAAAAGAGTATATATATATATTGTGACCTCGTGTGTACCGTTGGCGATTTTTTTCCTCTGTCTTCCCTTCTCTGGATCTTTCCTTCTCCTATGTTTCCGACGAAGAGCTCCGCTCGAAACGTTAAACCCTCCTTCTTTCCTTCTTTCCTGAGCGTCCAATAATACTATATTTGTTCCACGTCCTCGCGTTGTTGTTTTTTTTTTTGTGCTTTCTTGTTTGGATATATATATATATACACACATACATACATATATACATGTGTGTGTGTGCGTGTGTACCCTTCGACAGATATGTTACATCTTTTCAGCTGCTTGCTTTGTGGCAGTTTCTAAACGTCTATTTTTTAAAGTACATAAAAGTCTACTTTTATGTACAAGAAATGAATGCATGAAGATGATCAACCTGATGCCTATGGATACTACGGGCTACACTATAATCATCCCAGGAATACGCAATGTGATCATAAGAGACAAGCAATTGGTGGAAACGCGTGTAGCGATACATTAAAATGTTTATAAATTCCATTCAAGGATTATCATTATGATTGTGTGTGTGTGTGTGTGTGTGTGTGTGTGTGTGTGTGTGTGTGTGCGTGCGTGTGTGTGTGTGTGTAGTGTTCGTATTCGCAATGCTTTTAAATATATTTCTGACCACGGTCAGGCTTGACTAGGTACTAACCAGCAACAACTAAATCTTAAATCATGACTTAGAAACGTCTGTGCAGACACTCGACATTAGTAGTAGCAATGAGAGAAAAAAATTAACAAACAACAATATAAAAGATAATAACAAAACATGAACAGTAACAACCAAAAAGGAAAACACTTCTCACCGCCTGTAGAAAGGAATTCTTGAACAATATATGACAGTCCCGCTCCTACACGACCCCCGCCAACGAAAGAGAGTAGAGACT
>NC_043016.1:6693294-6723294 GCF_006345805.1 Octopus sinensis | reverse complement strand
CATTAAACTAAACTCACTAGTTCGTTCATTTTTTTTCTATAGAAATAAAGTTAAATTAAAATATATGGGTAGTAATAGTTCTCACATCGACAATGCTCTTCTCAATACGTGTGATGTACCAGTTAAGACAATCTTTTGCACTTCTTGCAGGGATGGTAAGCCAGGGATCATTCTCATATAATTTTCGGTTCCCTTCTTGATCATTCCTAGTGCTCCTACGATCACTGGTATTGTAACCGCCTTGAGATGCCACATTTTCTCAATTTCAATGAGCAGATCTTTATATTTTCTGAGCTTGTCAAATTCTTTCGCCGAGATATTATGATCACAGGGGATGCTCATGTCGATCAATAAGCAAACTTTATGTTTGGTTTGGTCTTCACAACAATATCCGGTTTATTGGCTCTGATGGTTCGGTCTGTATGTACTGGAAAGTCCCACAGAATCGTTACATTTTCTCCTTCAGTTACAGCTTCAGGGTGGTGATTATACCACTTGTCGGCAGTTTTGATATTGTTATTATTATTATTATTATTATTATTATTATTATTATCATTATTATTATTATTATTATTATTATTATTATTATTATTATTATTATTATTATTATTATTATTATTATTAATTATTATTATTATTTTACTATTACTATTACTATTATTATTATTATTATTATTATTATTATTATTATAAGTCCGCTGAAGGATCTAAGTCAGGTCGCTATGTGTTAGTAGCGCTACCAGTAAAGAATGTAGAACCGGTACTACCTGGGACATTCTCAAGAAAAATTCCGAGCGTGGAAGGAAAAGAAATGAAATATGAAAATATATACATATATATATATATATATATATATATATATATTATATATATATTATAATGCTGTGTGAAGAAATAATATATATTATATGATAATATATAATAAATAATATATATATATGAGCTGGACAAAATATACAAGTGGGCCGAAAAGAATAGCATGCAGTTTAATGCTGAAAAGTTTCAAGCTTTATGCTATCAGCATGCAAAACTAAATGCAATAACCAATAAATACACTGGACCTGGAAAGATTGCAATCCCAGAGGCACAATCAGTGCGTGACCTGGGTATTCACATGAGTGATGACGCGACCTTTCATGTACATGTTGCTAAATTGGCAATGAAATGTAGGCGGCTGACCGGATGGATTCTTAGAGCCTTTAGAACAAGAGACCAGGAAACCATGATGGTCCTCCGGAGGACACTTGTCCTAAGTCACTTTGACTATTGCTTTCAGCTATGGTCACCATCCAGTGTCAAATTAATCACAGAACTTGAGGCGATCCGACGGAGCTACACGAAGAAGATAGCCTCTGTGCAGCATATAAGCTATTGGGAAAGTCTCAAGAGATTAAGACACTATTCCTTAGAGCGTAGGCGAGAAAGATATGCCATAATTTACATCTGGAAGATCCTGGAAGGACTTGTCCCAAACTTTGGCATCGAGAGTTACAGAAATACTAGAACTGGGCGCCACTGCATAGTGCCAAGGACTCCAAATTTGCACTCAAGACTTAGGACAAGATATTGTGATAGCCTGGGCTTCAGAGGTCCACAGCTCTTCAATATCCTCCCGAAGGACCTGAGAGACCTGCATGGGGTGGATGCAGATGTCTTTAAAATAATGATGAACCAACTTCACGGCAGGAGGTGCAGATGAGGGCAGCTGCATCGAACTCTCTCATGCACCAAATGGCAATTGCTAAAAAGCATTCGTGTAGTAAAAATCATGTAGCAACACCGAGTGGCGGTGCCCCAGAATGGCCACAGCTCGTGAGCTGAAACTAGATAAAATATATATATATATATAAATATAAATATTAGAAAAAAATTCTATTGAAAAAAGATTTTGTTGTATTATTTGAAAAAATAATTATGTGTGGGAAGAAAACGAAATTGAATAATAATAATAGTTATTATTGTTATTATTATTATTATTATTATCATTATTATTATTATTATTATTATTATTATTATTGTTTCCATTATTATTATTATTATTATATTATTATTATTATTATTATTATTATTATTACTATTATTATTATTATTATTATTATTATTATCATTATTATTATTATCATCATTATTATAATTATAATATATATATATATGTTGTTGTTATCGTTGTTGTCATTGTCTTGTAGCTGTTGTTACATTTGTTGTTGTTGTTTTTGCCTATTCATTACAAAGTTTCTCAGTCGTCTACAGGGAAATCCTTTATTACCTAGTCAGTCCAGTTTTTGTCCACTCAGCAAAAGCTGGCGATTGTCCATTATTATTATTATATTTGTGGCGAAAGAGCTCACTTCTTTCACACGAGGTGTTCACCACTACAGCTACCTTCTGAGATTTGTTTTCTCTTCACACGCCATTATATATATATATATATATATATTGATAAAACGGTAAGATAACAAAAGAAAGAAAGAGACCTCAATATTATGTAAATAGAGGAAATTTATCTATACAATATGTTACATTACTCGGTAATATGTTACATTACTACCGAGTAATGTAACATATTGTATAGATATATATATATATATGTATATACTAGCAGAATTTCCTGGCGATGCTCGGGGCTGAATTGCTTGAAAGTACTGTTAATGATTGCACTGAATTATGATGATTATTCAGGCAAATATTGATATAAGTTTACGGCGAATGAAAGTATTTGTAAGTGTATAGAAAGCCGTGTAAAGGGGTTCCTACCCCCTCGTAGAATGATATAAGAATTGAATGCGAGTTTGCCTTGAAAAGAGCCATGTTATTGTTCTCATAATTGTAAGAATTTGATAGTCGTGGAAGGCGGTGTAAAACGTTCGCAGGTGAATAGGGTCTCTTCGTTTTCCACGAACGGCAGCGGATGTGCTGTTACAAAACTTCATGCTGTGTTAAAAGAGAATGGATGCCCTATGTAGGCAAGAGGGGAATGAAGCATGGGTAAGTAAATATGGGTAATTTATAAAATATAGAACAATAGCATCTACTCACCATATGTCAGACCGGCAAGACTGTAGTGGTGCTGATTAGATGAATCACAACACAGTGGTGGAGATGTTTTCATTGATGGGCGTTATGATTAAATTTGTTGTTGTATAAAATGATCTGTTGCTTAGTTTCCAAAGTGTATGTTGCGATCGTGTTGTCGCTTATGTAAACTTTAACAGTGAGAGTGTAGATGTAGGTGGTAGATGTGTCATGTACGTTGGATATAGAAGATGAGGCTGGTGGTTTGATGATGAATGGATAGAAATAGAGGTGAGCGAAGGACAGGTGTTGGTTAAGTGTGAATTAATGTCATGAAACGCCTAAAAATGTAAATGCCATCATAAAAGAGAGTCGTATGTAAGTGAAATACTAACGTGTTCGAAAATGATGAAACGTAGTAATCCTATAAAACCTCCTTGTACACAATGTCTTTTGTTTTTCGTTGTGGAACGAATGCGAAAGCATCACTGTTGCTGCCGACACGCGAGCAGCCAACATAAAGCTGACCATGAGAGAAACATGGCTCTCCCAAATGTATTCCCGCTACAGACAGTGTTTGACCCTGCGCTTTGTTAATTGACATTGCGAAACATGGCCTTTCTGGGAACTGGGACCTCCGAAATATGAAAGGTAGGTCTGCTCCTGATGGGAAAAGATGCATCCTAGGTATGAGCACAACGTTGCTTCGACCGCACCCTGTGATAATGGTGGCCTCAATCAGATTGGGAGATAAGGACTTAACGATCAAACGTGTGCCATTGCATTGTTTTGGGGGAACCAAATTTCTAATGAGCATTATAGGGGCACCAACTTTAAGTTTGAGAATGTGTGGTGGTAGTCCGGGGGGGCTCAAAGGAATTGAGTACCTCTATTGGATAGTTGATGACGTCCTCTGGGTCAGGAGTTGTATCGATAGACTTATATACATAGACATCCCCAGGAATGAGTTTTAGCATTTCATCATTATATGGTAGAGTGTTTATGCCGAATATGTACGTATGCATGTATATATATATGTATGTATGCCTGTATATATGTACAAAATCCACTGAGAAGGCTTTTGTTGGTCTGAAGCTACAGCAGAAGACACATGCCAAGTCACCACACAGTGGGACTGAACCCAGGACCATGTGTTTGGAACGTAGTTTATTACCACACAGCCACACCTGCCCCTATGTATGTGTGTGTGTGTGTGTGTGTGTGTATGCGTATGTGTGTATGGGTAGATATATTATGCATGTATATATGTGTATATATATATGTGTACATATTACATGTACATCTATATATATACATCTACACATAAAATACAAAATACAAAGTTATATCTTGATATCGCTAGTGATAACAATACTCAAAATATATAACAGACTGGAATTGTAGGCCCGTCTCTTGCAATTTCGATCAATTGGATCTTGTCCTCCCTCTTGTATAGAAGTGTACGGCTGCAGCGAATTCATTTTTGGACTTTCTTCTATCGAAGGCATTTTAACAAAAATGCTTCCGTAAAGACGGTGAAAATATTGTCAATTTCCCCAAACAGGGACACAATTCAATTTTTAAACAATAACCAAAGCCCCTTCTCCGAAAGGGGGAGGGTTACGGCTTACAATTATTTAACAAATGCAACACAACAACGTTTCCCTGACGAGGAACCAACAAACGTGATTACAATAGTCAAACAGTAATAATAATAACAACAAACTTTTTAATTTATCCCCATTTATGTGAAACCACTTATTCAAGTTCAAGTTATTGATGAAATTTTATACGAATTGCTAATACACACACACACACACACACACACACACACACACACACACACACACACACACACCACACATAATAAGGATAAAAAATTGAATATTAATTTGATTAATATGAATTGAAAACCAGTGGTGTAGCATATAAGACTATAGCGGATCTTCCTCTAGCAAAAAGGATGACCACTATTAATGGCTCATCCCTGTTATATAATACTTTCACTTTAATAGTTTCACGCTTGCAAAGAGAAAGTAGTGTGGTGGTAATAGCAGGAGTAAACCACTTGAAATGAGAAATATTGAGTTTTCTCGAATTTTTGCTTAATTAGGGGTCAAATTGAAAAAACTTTACATGCCATGACCCAATCGAATCTACTTGGAAAAATCATAGGTAAATTCCAATTGAAGAAATTCTATATTGTAGAATTGTATTAAAAAGAAACATGGGAACAGGCAGAGAAAATCTGCCTTTTATCATAAGAGATATATATAATGGCGTGTGAAGAGAAAACAAATCTCAGAAGGTAGCTGTAGTGGTGAACACCTCGTGTGAAAGAAGTGAGCTCTTTCGCCACAAATATAATAATATAATGGACAATCGCCAGCTTTTGTTGAGTGGACAAAAAACTGGACTGACTAGGTAATAAAGGATTTCCCTGTAGACGACTGAGGAATAGGCAAAAACACAACAACAAATGTAACAACAGCTACAAGACAATGACAACAACGATAACAACAACATATATATATTATATTATAATTATAATAATGATGATAATAATAATAATAATAATAATAATAACAATAATAATAATCATAATAATAATAATAATAATAATCATAATAATCATCATCATAATAAAATAATGATAATAATAATCATAATATAATAATAATAATAAGGGGCTGATAGCTACCTAACTCAGATACCAGGAACCCCAAAATGGCAGAAATTCAAAAGATAGTGCTCATGGGAACTGCTCATATCCTACGCAAAATACTTTCTATGTAATCTCAAGGTTTAAAACAAACATAATTTTCGGTTTAAAAAAAAAAAAAAAATTTTTAGACATTCATTAGTGCAACACCAAAAACTTCCCCCCCCCCCAATATATGGCACACTAGGCATATGAACTTCCAACCTGTTGTCTCTTGAGGTCTCTGGGTGAGACTTGGAGCCAACTTGTACAAATATAAAGCAAAAGTCAAACATAGAATAATAATAATAATAATAATAATAATAATAATAAAATAATAATAAAATAATAATAATAATAATATAATAATAATAATAATAATAATATAATAATAATAACAACAACAACATCGAAAAATACCTTAGGAATGAGAACCCAGGTTCGAAATTCCCCCAAGACATCTGATGAAGGCAGGAGGGTATATCAGCCGAAACGTTGTGTTAACAACAAACAAGATGAGGACAAATATCTGTCAATTGTAAATAATGTAAATAATGTAGAAATCTTTCTTCTCTAGGATTTACAAAATAAAGTCTTGAAGTAATTTTCTCTCTTTCTCTCTTGCATGGTTTCCAAACAGTCATTTTTTTTTTGTCAAATACAAAATGGTAAGGAATATCGATATATAACAGGTGTCTTGCATTTTCATATTGTTGATTAGGAGCAACCCATGCTGTTAGAGCAGTGTTATGATAGGCGGTTCTCTCCAATGGTTTTTCTTCACTACCTTCTCTAAAAGACGGATTCTTGATGCTTCAAATGCACTGGCAAGCATATAACATGGGATCAGTCATGCATTTTGTTTTTATGTAACTGCCACATCGCTTCAAGGCCACTCACATATTTCCTATCAAGCTGGCGTTTAGCTTCATCGTGCACAACTTCGCTGTTCATTTCCCTTTTGTTTATATCAAGTTTCATGGTATCATATTCTTTATAGATGTATTTGAATATATGGTTGTTCCTTCTCGAGCCATGCCTGGCTCATAAGGGCCGGTTTCCCGGTTTCTTGGCGTATAGGTTCCCCACCTGGACGGGACGCCGGTCCGTCGCAGGTGAACTGCAAGATGCAGGAGGAAAGAGTGAGAGAAAGTTGTGGCGAAAGAGTCAGCAGAAATTTCGTCATTACCTTCTGCCGGAGCTGCGTGGAACTTAGGTGTTTCGCTCATAAACACACACATCGCCCGGTCTGAGATTCGAACCCGCGATCGTTCGACCGCGAGTCCGCTACTCTAACCAGTTGGCCATGTGCCTCCACGTATTTGAATATGTATCTCATTGACTTGATACTTGAACATATTCCCACATTTATATAGGCATTAAATTTATGACATTGATACATGTTATAGGGAACCAACATATCTGTTATCAATTATAGAAACCAACTTTGTTGTTCTTTGGCGTCGCCTGTAGCATGGATAACCATCGTTATTTACTATTGTTTCTTCAAGAAACTCTTTAGGAAACTCCTTTTGGCAGTCTCCATTATTCATGCAAGATGCTCTCGGATTTTCTTCACCGCAAGGTCCATGTATCATGCCCTTTTTTATAACGTCACAAAGCAAAGGCTCGGCTTGTACATCAGGAATTTCCGATCAGGAATTTCCGCACAGACAACTTCATCTATTTACGATTGGTCTTTAAACTTGTCATCTGGATATTGTTGGCATCCTTTTTGTCTCGGGAGACAATGGAGTTGCGCATAAAGTAGTCTAGTCCGGCTTTTACATTTCATGTCTTGATACATATCCTGCTGTGGCTGTGTAGTCCTATCCTGGACAAACACTCCCTCTGGCAGGTACCGCAAATGCAGCGAAGACTGTTCCTGGCTGGTTGTAATGCCATAGTCTCTTGTTTACGTCTCTTCCTTTCTTTCCATTTCTCCTCTCTCTCTCTGTCACTCCTTTGTATTCCCTCTTTTACGGTACGTCGCCAAATCCACGGTTGCTGGCAACTGCTTCCCAGTTGCTAATATTGATGTTGCAGGCCTTCATGTCCCTTTTGCAAACATCTGGATATAATATCATCAGTATATGGATATGTGGCAAACCTGCTTTTTGAAACTTAATGGTGTACAAATGAGATATATCTCCACCGAAAATGTCGACATTGTAACATCATCAAAACGTTCTTTTAGTTTCAATCTGAAACACCTTGCTACTAAATCTCATCTGTCTGATGGATTTTGTTCATGAAATAAGTTAGGCTGGCCAGTTTGGATTAGATGCTATTGTAGAAAATACCTGGTGTTCCATGTTAACATATGTCCATGTTGACAATAGCCATTGTGTCGTGAAAGCATTCTCGCATGTTTCGTGGGGATCCTTCGAATGAAGATGGAAGAATAAGTGTACGTCGAGCCTGAATTCCAACATTTTTTGCAACATAATCTAAATGATTAGTAAAGCTCCACCTTCAATCTTTGTGGTTGGTTTCTTGTAAAATTCAGGTTATTTGCTCCCACTTGTAAGTATGAGTACACCGCCCATTGCTAGAAGAGATATCCTCCATGAAGAATTGAAGAACTGAACTCATTATCTCTGACTGTTGTAAGTGAAACCTTATCCTGCAACATTGTGATATTTTGTCGACGAATATTTGATCCGTTATCAACATTTCCTGCCATTTCTAGCTGCCACCCTGGTTCACCGAAAGGAAAAAAAATGTATATGTTACAGGGTCCAAATTCGGACTCAAAATGTTGAGATTAATCAGTGGCACCTGATCGTTTTGGGGATAAACCCAAAAATCTCTATTGAAAATCTCTTCGTCTGAATTTCTAAAAACCATAGATGATTGACACACACACCTCTACAGACGGAAAATGAGTAAGTGAATAGATAAGCTCTGAATTTATCTGAAATTGTATCAACAGTTATAAAAACTACAAGGGAAAGTCTACCCCAACCACTTTAGATGCTAGAACTCAAGGAAAGAAATTTAGAAAAAGAAGCATATCGAAAAAGAAAAGAGATGTGCAAGACATGGAAAATACTTATCACCATAAGAAAACAAAATTTCTGGAAGGCATATAAATGTGAAGAATATGCTGAAATTCACTCTAAATGGATTTCACTAGCTGCACTCATACACCCTAGTAAGTACCTGATTAAGGAAGTTGTAGGTGAACCGGAGAAGGAAACAAAACTTCGATGGGAGCTCACCATGAAAAAATTCAGGACCGATATCTCCATTACCCTATGTAGATAATTCCATTATAAGAGAGAAAGACGGTGTTATTGATGATCAAATTGCCGATGAAATATCAAAGCTGACGACTGGCAATATGGCTTAAAAGATGCGAGAGCTATGGATCAGGGATATCTCAAAAGAAGAAAACAGATCTAGACAGTTAGGGCAGCGGAAACAATCATTTCTCGATATGCTGCAAATTACGGTAAAGATTCTACAACACCGGGAACAAGAATTAAAAGGGAACAACCTCGTCAATGCAACATACGCCAGAGCACGTGGCAACAAACGCACTCGTTTCATTATGAATCGAAGATTAACTACGGTAAGAACTCTTCTTTACTATTACAAACACACCCTGATGCACATAGCATGCAGAAAGAAACAAACAAAACAGGTATTCCTTTGATCAAACCATTAGGATTAGTAAAACTAGATCATTCTCAAGATCTTATCAACGATTACCTATTACATACGCAAATTAAATATTTAAAAGCTACGATCAAACCAACTGCGGTTGCTAGAAATAACAGTCAAAACATTAAAATAAACACGAGCAAAATAACAGTGAAAAACATTGAGACATAAGCGAGAAAATCAAATAGTTAAAAGCTAGGAGCAAACTAACTGCAGTTGCCAGAAATAACAGTCAAAACATTGCTTAAAACAGACTAAACAGTTTAAAAATTCAGGAAAGAAAGAAAGTATATACACTCTAGGATTTTATAAATTAGATTATCTTTCTCATATCTTCTTCTCCACATAAATTCGCAAAGATACGAGTCAACCATGGAACGGTGTGTCGCACACCGGCGTTGTTTCTACGCTTCAAAGACGCCCATGTACTCTCAATTTGTTGAGGGCGAGTCCAATCTTTTGAGGTTATAAATTCAATGGTATGGTTCACAGTTTTGTGTCTGAAATCATAGCCCATGATTTCTGAGAATAGTGGTTCCTGGAAGTACTGCCGTATGCAGTCCTCTAGTGTTTCGCGGTTACAACTTGGTACAGCGTAAAGAAAAACTTCTCTTGTCTCGCGACATACCCTTCCGAAGACCCACTGTTCAGGTAACATCCTCCGTCGGGGGAGAAATACACACACACATACGACAGGTTTCTTCCACGTTTTGTCTACCAGATCCACTCACCAGTCGAAGACACTTGCCTAAGGTACCACGCTATGAGACCGAACTCTGGACTATGTAGTTGGGAAGTAAACTTCCTACCACACAGCTACGCCCTTGGCATTCGGTGTGGAGGATTCCACGTATGTATCAGAGCATTCCATAGACACTTATGCCCTGGACGAAATTCTCAGGCAGGATCAGAGTTCGTTCTGCACGACACGCTTGTGTACTTTTTCAATTACTGATACAATCCGCCTGGCGGGATTCTACACAGTTTCCTTCAGTCTGTCGAGTTTCACTCAGAAAATATGGAACAACACAAGGTACCAGGCAATGGGATCGAACCAGAGATTTAAAACCATTATTGATATTACTATGGATTGGTGGAATTGTTAGATTATTCTAAAATTGCCCTTGGCATTTCTTCCAGCTCTATCTCCTGAGTTAAAATTACAAGTACATCTCATTTTTACCAGCTAAGTGAACTACAGCAACGTGAAATGAAGTGTCTTGCTCAAGGATACAATGCACTGCCGGATTTCGAACTCCATTTTGGCACACTGCGCCTCTTGGGGTGCGTTTGTTAGTGTACACGCACGGAAAGATAGAAAGATACACATACATACTCTTTTCTCTTTACTTGTTTCAGTCATTTGACTGCGGCCATGCTGGAGCACCGCCTTTAATCGAGCAAATCGACCCCGGGACTTATTCTTTTGTAAGCCCAGTACTTATTCTATCGGTCTCTTTTGCCGAACCGCTAAGTGACGGGGACGTAAACACACCAGCATCGGTTGTCAATACTAGGGGGACAAACACACACACAAACACACACACGCATACATATACATATATACGACGGGCTTCTTTCAGTTTCCGTCTACCAAATCCACTCACAAGGCTTTGGTCGGCCCGAGGCTATAGTAGAAGACACTTGCCCAAGGGGTCACGCAGTGGGACTAAACCCGGAACCATGTGGTTGGTAAACAAGCTACTTACCACACAGCCACTCCTGCGCCTATGTATACAATATACAATATACAAAAACAATGTATGGAAATTCTCCCTTCATTTTTTTTCCATACATATTATATGAAGTGGCACAAGACGAGAATTTCGTTTTGGTGTGTGTGTGTGTGTGTGTGTGTGTGTGTGTGTGTGTGTGTGTGTGTGTGTGTGTGTGTGTGTGTGTGTGTGTGTGTGTGTGTGTGCGTGTGTGCGTGCGTGCGTGAGTACGTGTGTTTGTGTGTCTGCGTCTGTATCTGTGTCTGTGTGCTGTGTACTATTTTAGATACGAAACCTGAAATTTTGGAGAGGGAGCTAGTCGATTAGATCGGCCCCAGAGATCAACAGGTCCTTATTTCATTTCAAAGGATAAACGATGAAGTTGACCTCCGCGGAGTCTGAACTCGGAACGTAAAGGCGAACGAAATGCCGCTAAGCATTTTGTATGGCTTACTAACAATTGTACCAGTTCGCCGCCTTGTGTGTATGGGTGTGTGTGAATATATATGTTTGTATGTATGTATGTATGTATGTATGTATGTATGTATGTATGTATGTATGTATGTAAATATATAGGATCTTTGCGGTTTGAACGGCAGTTTTTTCTAGCGGTGTCATATGAAATTGTCACCCATAATTATGACCCTAGTATCGATCTATTGCATTTCAATCTGTTTTAGGGTTAGGGTTAGGGGCGGGGGAAGGGTATCTTTTTTTCTTCACAAATGTAAATAAACCCAATCTGTTTCTTAAACGAGGGACATATTCATACGGCACAGAATGTTTTTCACCTCAATAGACGTCATTGATTGGTTGAAATTGCAGAAATTGAAGAAAAAAACAAGAAATATCTTACAAACAGTAGAATTTTCTCAATAAAGCCAAGAGAAAAAGATGTTTTATAAACACATCTACCAGTATACGAAGTTTAAAAGTGTTTAGTTACTTAGAAATGATGTCAAAAACTGCCAGTCAAACCGAAAAGATCCAATATATATATATATATATATATATATATATATAAATATATATATATATATAGAGAGAGAGAGAGAGAGAGAGAAGAGAGAGACATATGCATATATGTATATGTATATGTGTCTGTGTCTGCGTGTTTGTATACTTAATATTTTTCGCTTATCTCAAACGAGGCGAAATTTTCTTTAAATTTCAGATAAGCATGCAGCTGCGAAGGATGTGTATATTACATTTATCAGTTAAGATACTTGGTGAAAGGCGAACAGTTGTGAATTCTGCTGCTGATGGTCGCTGTTTTTCGAACTTGTTCTTTTTATTTAATTATCCACAAGAAATAAATAATTTAAATCTTTGTTTTCATTTTTATATTATTTTTCCTTCTTCACTTTTCTCTACTTCATTTACTTTCCTATAAATGTATTCACTTATTTTTTTTATCGTTATGAGCGACAGAAGCAATATTAGTGTAAAATAGCAATTTATGTATCATACTTAAAGCAAATACACCCTTAAAAGGCTAATTAACTGCGGTATTCATCCTGACATATCACATTTTATAGACGTAGTGTTATAAAGCACATGGATATATCACTAGCAGCAATGGTGTCAGCTAAATGCGCATTTCTGCAAATTCACTGATTTTTTCAATCACTATTTTACTATATCGGTACCGGCGGATTTTATCTAAGCATGCACTCGTCGGTGAATACTGCCACTGACGAAGGCAAATGAGGAAGAAATGAGCATTTACCCATGACACCATCGCTGTTAGATAAATTTTATCTGCTATTGATATGCTTCTGTGTTTTTTAACACTACACGGCATTAGAGAGACTGAGGGCGAATACAACAGTTAATTACGCTTTCAATCATGTATCTCTTTTTTCTTAATCATTTATTTTTAATGAATTGTCGATGTAAGTATGACACCGTGAGATTAAATATTATTTTCAAGTCGTATTTTCGAACTGAGTAATATTCAATTTATGCTCTTTGAAATTTTTACATACAAAATTTAGAGAATTAACCACTAAAAGTGGACAACCTGTATGCTAGATATAGACGTCAAAATTGCCATTTTCCACGGATTTTGGCGATTTTGACGTCTATATCTAGCATACAGGCTGTCCACTTTCAGTGGTCAATCCTCTCAATTTTGTATGTAAAAAAATTTTTAATCTTCGGATTTTTTAAAATATGTTAGGCCACTGGTTTTAATTTATTAATATCAATTTCTACGCTTATTTAATTATATATATATATTATATATATATATATATATATATATATTATATATGCCTCGACAGAAGAGAAACGATAAAATATATGTAAAACAAAGATAGCTAACTAGGTGTAGGCATGACTTTTGTGGTAAAGGAATTCGTTTTTGCGTCGGCGAGGTTCTAGGGTGAAACTCATTACTCGAGAATTTTAACAAATGTCTTCAACTATATCCACTTACGATCCCTACTATCTCTCTATCTTATTATTACGATAGATAGATAGATAGATAGATAGATAGATAGATAGATAGATAGATAGATAGATAGATAGATAGATAGATAGATAGATAGATAGATAGATAGATAGATAGATAGACAGACAGGCAGACATGTAGATAGATAGATAGATAGATAGATAGATAGATAGATAGATAGATAGATAGATAGATAGATAGATAGATATGTTTCTTTATTAGCCACACAGGGCTGCACACAGATAGAACAAATTACAAGGTAGAGCTTTTCTTTTGAAGGTTTAAAAAAAAAAAAAAGGAAGGGGGAGTTTCGATCAAAAGGGATCGTAAAAGGAGAGAAAGAGGACAAAAAAAGGGGGGTTAAAAAAAAGGGGGAGAGGAGGAGAGGAAAAAAAAAAATTGATCAATAGGGATCGTTATCACAGAAATGTCAATATGAAGTGTAAAGGGGATGACAGATGAGGTTTACCCGTGGAAAGAAAAGCCTACGGAAAAGACCACGGTAACCTCGGTCAATGAAGTCACATGTTATATTTCTTTTTTTTTTTTTTTTGCAAATAAGCAAATCTCTGTTTTCAATTTCTGGGTTCATAGGATTATGCTCAAGGTGGCTTCGTCATTCATACGTGCCATTCTTGCTACATTCACCCATCTTTTTTTAAAACATTCGCTAGACAAAACTTGCCTCTCTACTCTCACTTTCCTATTCAAGTTATACTTGAAGAAGTTGATGAGAGATTGACCAGAGAGGAAAGTGTTTGTCTCCAATCCTTTCAGACGCGTCCACCAGATACATTCTTTCGCCATAGCCACAAGGATGATGAAAATAGCTCTTCCTTCCCGTTTGAAGGAGGGAGGCGTGACAATATTGACGATAGACTCAGCTGATAAACCGACTCGTCCCACACGTGACAGCAGTTGTTCGACACAAGCCCACAGGTCGGAAATTGTTGGACACTGAACGAGTGCGTGCAGAACGGTTTCGTCGCTCTGACCGCATCTCGGGCAGGTCGGCCCCGTGTTTCTCGAGCCGTGTCTGTAGAGCTTATCCCGAACGGGTAGCGCTTCTCGGTAGCACTGCCAGGCCAGGGATCTCTGGAAGTTGTCCATGGGCCCTGGCCCGAAGTCGTCCTGAACAGCCGGGTCAGGTACTCCTCGTCGACGTCCAGGTTCGCCCCGAGCTCGTCGTCGTACCTCCCCTCCACTAAACCCCTATAGAATGCTTTGGTTGTGTTGAAGTCACTCAAGGTCGACCCAGGACGGCAGAGTTGCTTGAGAGCAACGCGACACTCGCGGTGCCATTCGCCCTTCTTCGGCCTCTTTTTGATCCACGACTGCAGTTCGGTCATGGAGACGAGCTGCGGGAAAGCGTGCCTCACAAACGGCGACCACACCTGTTCACCGTCGTCTACATAGAGCTAGAGATGTCGCAGTCTCAGCGCGTATCTGCACATCATCAACCACGGCATGCCCAGCCCTCCTTTTAACGAGATAGATAGGTAGGTAGGTAGGTAGGTAGGTAGGTAGGTAGGTAGATAGATAGATAGATAGATAGATAGATAGATAGATATGTTTCTTTATTAGCCACACAGGGCTGCACACAGATAGAACAAATTACAAGGTAGAGCTTTTCTTTGAAGGTTTAAAAAAAAAAAAAAAGGAAAGGGGGGAGTTTCGATCAAAAGGGATCGTAAAAGGAGAGAAAGAGGACAAAAAAGGGGGGTTAAAAAAAAGGGGGAAGGAAAAAAAAATTGATCAATAGGATCGTTATCACAGAAATGTCAATATGAAGTGTAAAGGGGGGACAGGTGAGGTTTACCCGTGGAAAGAAAAGCCTACGGAAAAGACCACGGTAACCTCGGTCAATGAAGTCACATTTTATATTTCTTTTTTTTTTTTTTTTTTTTTTGCAAATAAGCAAATCTCTGTTTTCAATTTCTGGGTTCATAGGATTATGCTCAAGGTGGCTTCGTCATTCATACGTGCCATTCTTGCTACATTCACCCATCTTTTTTTAAAACATTCGCTAGACAAAACTTGCCTCTCTACTCTCACTTTCCTATTCAAGTTATACTTGAAGAAGTTGATGAGAGATTGACCAGAGAGGAAAGTGTTTGTCTCCAATCCTTTCAGACGCGTCCACCAGATACATTCTTTCGCCATAGCCACAAGGATGATGAAAATAGCTCTTCCTTCCCGTTTGAAGGAGGGAGGCGTGACAATATTGACGATAGACTCAGCTGATAAACCGACTCGTCCCACACGTGACAGCAGTTGTTCGACACAAGCCACAGGTCGGAAATTGTTGGACACTGAACGAGTGCGTGCAGAACGGTTTCGTCGCTCTGACCGCATCTCGGGCAGGTCGGCCCCGTGTTTCTCGAGCCGTGTCTGTAGAGCTTATCCCGAACGGGTAGCGCTTCTCGGTAGCACTGCCAGCCAGGGATCTCTGGAAGTTGTCCATGGGCCCTGGCCCGAAAGTCGTCCTGAACAGCCGGGTCAGGTACTCCTCGTCGACGTCCAGGTTCGCCCCGAGCTCGTCGTCGTACCTCCCCTCCACTAAACCCCTATAGAATGCTTGGTTGTGTTGAAGTCACTCAAGGTCGACCCAGGACGGCAGAGTTGCTTGAGAGCAACGCGACACTCGCGGTGCCATTCGCCCTTCTTCGGCCTCTTTTTGATCCACGACTGCAGTTCGGTCATGGAGACGAGCTGCGGGAAAGCGTGCCTCACAAACGGCGACCACACCTGTTCACCGTCGTCTACATAGAGCTAGAGATGTCGCAGTCTCAGCGCGTATCTGCACATCATCAACCACGGCATGCCCAGCCCTCCTTTTAACGAGATAGATAGGTAGGTAGGTAGGTAGGTAGGTAGGTAGGTAGGTAGATAGATAGATAGATAGATAGATAGATAGATAGATATGTTTCTTTATTAGCCACACAGGGCTGCACACAGATAGAACAAATTACAAGGTAGAGCTTTTCTTTTGAAGGTTTAAAAAAAAAAAAAAAGGAAAGGGGGGAGTTTCGATCAAAAGGGATCGTAAAAGGAGAGAAAGAGGACAAAAAAGGGGGGTTAAAAAAAAGGGGGAGAGGAAAAAAAAAATTGATCAATAGGGATCGTTATCACAGAAATGTCATATGAAGTGTAAAGGGGGGACAGGTGAGGTTTACCCGTGGAAAGAAAAGCCTACGGAAAAGACCACGGTAACCTCGGTCAATGAAGTCACATTTTATATTTCTTTTTTTTTTTTTTTTTTTTGCAAATAAGCAAATCTCTGTTTTCAATTTTTGGGTTCATAGGATTATGCTCAAGGTGGCTTCGTCATTCATACGTGCCATTCTTGCTACATTCACCCATCTTTTTTTAAAACATTCGCTAGACAAAACTTGCCTCTCTACTCTCACTTTCCTTTTCAAGTGGTACTTGAAGAAGTTGATGAGAGATTGACCAGAGAGGAAAGTGTTTGTCTCCAATCCTTTCAGATGCGTCCACCAGATACATTCTTTCGCCATAGCCACAAGGATGATGAAAATAGCTCTTCCTTCCCGTTTGAAGGAAGGAGGCGTGACAATATTGACGATAGACTCAGCTGATAAACCGACTCGTCCCACACGTGACAGCAGTTGTTCGACATAAGCCCACAGATCGGAAATTGTTGGACACTGAACGAGTGCGTGCAGAACGGTTTCGTCGCTCTGACCGCATCTCGGGCAGGTCGGCCCCGTGTTGTCGAACCGTGTCTGTAGAGCTTATCCCGAACGGGTAGCGCTTCTCGGTAGCACTGCCAGGCCAGGGATCTCTGGAAGTTGTCCATGGGCCCTGGCCCGAAAGTCGTCCTGAACAGGCGGGTCAGGTACTCCTCTTCGACGTCCAGGTTCGCCCCGAGCTCGTCGTCGTACCTCCCCTCCACTAAACCCCTATAGAATGCTTTGGTTGTGTTGAAGTCACTTAAGGTCGACCCAGGACGGCAGAGTTGCTTGAGAACAACGCGACACTCGCGGTGCCATTCGCCCTTCCTCGGCCTCTTTTTGATCCGCGACTGCAGTTCGGTCATGGAGACGAGCTGCGGGAAAGCGTGCCTCACAAACGGCGACCACACCTGTTCACCGTCGTCTACATAGAGCCAGAGATGTCGCAGTCTCAGCGCGTATCTGCGCATCATCAACCACGGCATGCCCAGCCCTCCTTTTAACGGGTGTTGACAGCAAATGGATCGCCTGACCATCGGGACGCATCCTTTCCACAAGAAGCGAAAGAGAATGCGTTGTAGTTTGGTGATGGTAGGGTCGGGACAAGGTACGACGGTCAGGCGGTAGTAGATGACGGACGCGATGTACGTGTTCGCCACCTCCGCTCGACCTTTTAGGGACAGTTTCCTCTCGGCCCATTGCAGGGCGAGAGTGACCACCCTACTCGTTATCTCGTTCCAGTTCTTCTCCACTTGGTGGTCCGGACCAAACCAGACCCCGAGCAACTCAACCGGGCCGTCGGTCCAGCGTCCCACTACGGAGGCGCTGGTGGACGGCATGGGCTTGCTTCTCCAGGTGCCTAGTAGCAAGCCCACTGACTTTTCCCGGTTGATTTTCGCTCCTGTCACCGCTTCGTAGTTTTCAGTGTCTCGCCGACCAGCTCGATGTGCTCGTGGCTAGACACTATGACGGTGACGTCGTCCGCGTATGCAGACACGCTCGTCCCGCATCCCAATTCTCGCGGGATGCCCCTTAGAGTCGCCAGCTTCCGCAGTAGTGCTCAAGAGTCAATACGTATAGAAGCGCCGAGAGGGGGCATCCCTGACGGACCGAACGTGCAATGTCGAAAGGTCTCGATAGATGTCCATTTACGCGAATTACCGAACGGATGCCTCTGTACAAGGCAGCTATCCAGCCGCGGAAGACGGGACCGAAACCAGCCGCTCTCAGGACTGCCTCCAAGTATCGATGGTCTACCCTATCAAAGGCTTTCGATTGATCCAAGTTGATCAGGGCCCCACCCATGCCAGGTTCGTTAACTACCCTGTCTATGATGTAGCGCATCAGATGGAGGTTGTCATGGATGGTCCGGCCTGGCACGGCGCACGTTTGCGCCTTATAGATAGATAGATAGATAGATAGATAGATAGATAGATAGATAGATAGATAGATAGATAGATAGATAGACAGACAGACAGACAGACAGGTATATAGATAGATAGATAGATAGATAGATAGATAGATAGATAGATAGATAGATAGATAAATAGATAGATAGACAGACAGACAGACAGACAGGGAGATAGATAGATAGATAGATAGATAGATAGATAGATAGATAGATAGATAGATAGATAGATAGATAGATAGATAGATAGATAGATAAATAGACTGATAGATAGATAGATAGATAGATAGATAGATAGATAGATAGATAGATAGATAGATAGATAGATAGAAGATAGATAGATAAGTTTCTTTATTGGCCAAACAGGGCTGACACAGATGGGACAAGTTACAAGGTAGAGCTTTTCTTTTGGGGGATGACAAAAAAAAGGTGGCGTAGGTTTTCGATCAAAAGGGATCATAAAAGGGAAAAAAGTACAAAGAAAAGGAAAAAAGAGGAAAAGAAAAAAAAGAAAAAAGGAAAAAGGAACAAAAGAAAAGAGAAATGAAAAAGGAAGAAAAAAGAGGAAAAAAAGGGGAAGAGGAAAAAAACGATCAATAGGGATCGTGTATCACAGTGTCATGATATATGGTGTAAAGGAGAAAGCAAGTAAGTTTTATTCGTGGGAAGAAAAGCCTACGAAAAAGACCACGGTAACCTTGGTCAATATTGTTATATGTTACCACTTTTGTTTGCAAGAGGATAACCCTCTGTTTTCAATTTCTGGGTTCATAGGATTATGCTCAAGGTGGCTTCGTCATTCATACGTGCCATCCTTGCTACATTCAACCATCTTTTTTTAAAACGTTCGCTAGACAAAACTTGCCTCTCTACTCTCACTTTCCTTTTCAAGTGGTACTTGAAGAAGTTGATGAGAGGTTGACCAGAGAGGAAAGTGTTTGTCTCCAATCCTTTCAGACGCGTCCACCAGATACATTCTTTCGCCATAGCCCGAAGGATGATGAAAATAGCTCTTCCTTCCCGTTTGAAGGAAGGAGGCGTGACAATATTGACGATAGACTCAGCTGATAAACCGACTCGTCCCACACGTGACAGCAGTTGTTCGACATAAGCCCACAGGTCGGAAATTGTTGGACACTGCACGAGTGCGTGCAGAGCGGTTTCGTTGCTCTGACAGCATCTCGGGCAGGTCGGCCCCGTGTTTCTCGAGCCGTGTCTGTAGAGCTTATCCCGAACGGGTAGCGCTTCTCGGTAGCACTGCCAGGCCAGGGATCTCTGGAAGTTGTCCATGGGTTCTGGCCCGAAAGTCGTCCCGAACAGGCGGGTCAGGTATTCCTCGTCGACGTCCAGGTTCGCCCCGAGCTCGTCGTCGTACCTCCCCTCCACTAATCCCCTATAGAATGCTTTGGTTGTGTTGAAGTCACTCAAGGTCGACCCAGGACGGCAGAGTTGCTTGAGAGCAACGCCACACTCACTGTACCATTCGCCCTTCCTCGGCCTCTTTTTGATCCACGATTGCAGTTCGGTCATGGAGACGAGCTGCGGGAAAGCGTGCCTCACAAACGGCGACCACACCTGTTCACCGTCGTCTACGAAGAGCCTGAGATGTCGCAGTCTCAGCGCGTGTCTGCGCATCATCAACCACGGCATGCCCAGTCCTCCTTTTAACGGGTGTTGACAGCAAATGGATCGCCTGACCATCGGGACGCATCCTTTCCACAAGAAGCGAAAGAGAATGCGTTGTAGTTTGGTGATGGTAGGGTCGGGACATGGCACGACGGTCAGGCGGTAGTAGATGACGGACGCGATGTACGTGTTCGCCACCTCCGCCCGACCTTTTAGGGACAGTTTCCTCTCGGCCCATTGCCGGGCGAGAGTGACCACCCTGCTCGTTATCTCGTTCCAGTTCTCCATTTGGAGGTCCGGACCGAACCAGACCCCGAGCAACTCGGCCGGACCGTCGGTCCAGCGTCCCACTACGGAGGCGCTGGTGGACGGCATGGGCTTGCTTTTCCAGGTGCCTAGTCGCAAGCCCACTCACTTTTCCCGGTTGATTTTTGCTCCTGTCACCGCTTCGTAGTTTTTCAGTGTCTCGCCGACCAGCTCGATGTGCTCGTGGCTAGACACTATGACGGTGACGTCGTCCGCGTATGCAGACACGCTCGTCCCGCATCCCAGTTCTCGCGGGATGCCCCTCAAAGTTGCCAGCTTCCGCAATAGTGGCTCGAGAGTCAATACGTATAGAAGCGACGAGAGGGGGCATCCCTGACGGACCGAACGTGCGATGTCGAAAGGTCTCGGTAGATGTCCATTTACGCGAATTACCGAACGGATGCCTCTGTACAAAGCGGCTATCCAGCCGCGGAAGACGGGACCGAAGCCAGCCGCTCTGAGGACTGCCTCCAAGTATCGATGATCCACCCTATCGAAAGCTTTCGATTGATCCAAATTGATCAGCGCCCCACCCATGCCAAGTTCGTTAACTACCCTGTCTATGATGTAGGGCATCAGGTGGAGGTTGTCATGGATGGTCCGGCCCGGCACGGCGCACGGTTGCGCCTTGTCGACCAGTTTCTCGATGACAAGCGCCAAAGATATGTTTCTCTTATTAGCCACACAGGGCTGCACACAGATAGAACAAATTACAAGGTAGAGCTTTTCTTTTGAAGGTTTAAAAAAAAAAAATAAATAAATAAATAAAATAAAATAAAATAAAAAAAAGGAAGGGGGGGTTTCGATCAAAAGGATCGTAAAAGGAGAGTAAGAGGACAAAAAAAAGGGGGGTTAAAAAAAAGGGGGAGAGGAAAAAAAAATTGATCAATAGGGATCGTTATCACAGAAATGTCAATATGAAGTGTAAAGGGGAGGACAGGTGAGGTTTACCCGTGGAAAGAAAAGCCTACGGAAAAGACCACGGTACCTCGGTCAATGAAGTCACATTTTATATTTCTTTTTTTTTTTTTTCAAATAAGCAACTCTCTGTTTTCGATTTCTGGGTTCATAGGACTATGCTCAAGGTGGCTTCGTCATTCATACGTGCCATTCTTGCTACATTCACCCATCTTTTTTTAAAACATTCGCTAGACAAAACTTGCCTCTCTACTCTCACTTTCCTTTTCAGTGGTACTTGAAGAAGTTGATGAGAGATTGACCAGAGAGGAAAGTGTTTGTCTCCAATCCTTTCAGACGCGTCCACCAGATACATTCTAGATAGATAGATATAGATATAGATAGATAGATAGATAGATAGATAGATAGATAGATAGATAGATAGGTAGATAGGTAGATAGAAGATAAATGAATAGATAGATAGATATAGATAGATAGATAGATAGATAGATAGATGATAGATAGGTAGATAGATAGATAGATAGATAGAGATATAGATAGATAGATAGATAGATATTTTTCTTATTAGCCACACAGGGCTGCACACAGATAGAACAAATTACAAGGTAGATCTTTTCTTTTGAAGGTATTAAAAAAAAAAATTAAAAAAAAAGAAGGGGGAGGTTCGATCAAAGGGATCGTAAAAGGAGAGAAAGAGGACAAAAATAAGGGGGGTTAAAAAAAAAAAAAAAAAAAAAGGGGGGGGGGAGAGGTAAAAAAATGATCAATAGGGATCGTTATCACAGAAATGTCAATATGAAGTGTAAAGGGGAGGACAGGTGAGGTTTACCCGTGGAAAAAAGCCTGCGGAAAAGACCACGGTAACCTCGTCAATGAAGTCACATTTTATATTTCTTTTTTTTTTTTTTTTTTTTTTTTTGCAAATAAGCAACTCTCTGTTTTCGATTTCTGGTTTCATAAAAGATAGATAGATAAACAGATAGATAGATAGATAGATAGATAGATAGATAGATAGATAGATAGATAGATAGATAGATAGATAGATAGATAGATAGATAGATAGATAGATAGATAGATAGATAGATTTCTATATTAGCCACACAGGGCCGAACACAGAGGGGACGAAATACAATGTAGAGCTTTTATTTTCGAAAATAGAAAAAAAGGAGAAAAATTAAATGATCAAAATGATCAAAAAAAAATGATCAAAAGGGATCGTATATCACTGAAAATATTTAAAATGTAAAAAAAAAAAAGATTAGGTTTATCCATGGAAAGAAAAGCCTACGGAAAAGAGCGCGGTAACCTCAAGCACGAGGGAATAGATACATGAGAGCAAAGTGCTCTCTCTCTCTCTCTCTCTCTCTCTCTCTCTCTCTCTCTCTTCGATTTACAGGATCATGCTCAAAGTGGTTTCGTCATTCACACGTACCATCTTTGCTACATTCACCCACCTTTTATTGAAACTGTAGCAAGTCATAAAAGGCGGCAGTATGACGTAATGGCCGTTTGCCAGAACAATCATAATTGTTGGTATCCCGTTGATTAAAATTACTGCCCATATACGAATTATAAACTTTCGTCAAAGAAATCTTTCACGAAATACGGTTCTTAGAATTTGGATATGAGCAGTTATAAAAAAAACCTGATTTGGGGTAAATTAACCAGTGATCGTTGGTTGTTACTAAACTCCACGACACTCTATTGAAAATTTTATATATTTTTCACAAGTATCGATACTTTTATGATGTGGTGTTTTATCTCCGTTATCACATCGGGAGGTCATCACTTTTATAAACGGTTTGGAGACTGTTTGCGAACCACTACTTTTTGTAATGGTTTTTATCTTATTTATATGTTTCCTATTTAGAAATAGATAATAAATATATTTTACTTTTGAAGTAGGAATCTTTATTGATAAATACGTCACTTATAACTTACTTATAATTGTCATTATACATAAATCCTGACTCCAGCTACATAAACGCTATAGCGAGAAATATATACTCTGAAACACTAACGGACATTTTATGAGTGCATGTATGTTGAAGATAACTAAGTTCGTGCTCTTTTAACCGCTATAAAAAAAATATACAGTTTCATAATTACAGAAATAAATTTCATTAACAAGTTGAAGAACTTGAAGAAAGAGAAAATAATTACTAAATTAGTTTATTTATGTACATTTAGCATTTACAGTAAAATTGGAAAGTAAAGTCATTTTGTCGTAGAGAGTTAGGACTTAAAGTTCACACTAGCTAATCCTTCATACTAACAACTAGAGTTCACAGCAATTCAAATAAGTCTTGTTGGATCTACGTCATAGACATGGCATAAGAATAGCCAATATCTCAAGGAGTAAGTGTCGTAGAGTTTAGTAACATCCAACTATCACTATCGTGAGTGTCGTGGAGTTTTTAGTAACATTCTACGATCACTGAGTAATTTCCCCAAAAAATCAAGTTTTTATAACTTTCATCAGAGATTTTATAACTTTTTATAACTTCCACAAAGGCGTTCTATAGAGGATTAGTGGAGGGGAGGTTATAAAAAAGTTTGGTCAGAACGGCAGAGTTGCTTGAGAGCAAGGCGGCACTCGCGGTGCCATTCGCCTAGCCTCGGTCTCTGTTTGATCCACGACTGCCGTTCGGCCAAAGAGACAAACTGCGGGAAAGCGCGCCGCACAAACAGCGACCACATTTGTTCACCGTCGTCTATGAAGCGCCGGAGATGTCGCAATCTCAGTGCATGTCTGCGTATCATCAACCACGGCATGCCTTGCCCTCCATTTAGCGGGTGTTGACATCAAATGGATCGCCTTACCATCGGAACGCTTCCCTTCCACAAAAAGCGGAAGAGTATGCGTTCCAGTTTGGTTATGGTTGGTTATGGTAGGGTCGGGACAAGGTACGATGGTCAGACGGTAATCGATGACGGATGCGATGTACACGTTCGCCACCTCCGCCCGACCTTTTAGGGATAGCTTCCTCTCGGCCCATTGCTGGGTGAGAGTGGCCACCCTATTCGTAATCTCGCCCCAGTTCTCCATTTGGAGGTCCGGACCAAACCAGACTTCGAGCAATTTAACCGGTCCGTCGGTCCAGCGTCCCACGATGAAGACGCTGTTGGACGGCATGGGCCTGCTTCACCAGGTGCTGAGCCGCAAGCCCACTGTCTTTTCTGGTTAATATTTGCTTCCGTTGCCGCTTCGTATTCTTTTAGCGTCTCGCTGACCAGGTCGATATGCATGTAGCTCGACACTATCACAGTGACGTCGTCCACATATGCAGCTCTCGCGGGATGCCTCTAAGCGTCGCCAGCTTCCATAGTAGTGGCTCAAGAGTCAATACGTACAGAAGTGACGAGATGGTGCATCCTTGACGAGCCGACCGCGTGTTGTTAAATGATCTGGACAGATGACCATTTACGCGAACTATCGAGGATGCTGCTGTATATGGCAGCGATCCAACTTCGGAAGACGGGACCGAAACCAGTCGCTCTAAGGACAGCCTCCAATTAGCGATGGTCTACCCTATCGAAAGCTTTTGATTGATCCAAATTGATCAGCGCCCCACCCATGCCAAGTTCCTTAACCACCCTATCTATGATGTAGTGCATCAGATGGAGGTTGTCATGGATACTCCTACTCGGAACGGCGCACGTTTGCGCTTTGTCGACCAGTTTCTCGATGACAAGCGCCAACCTCTCGGCTAACACCTTGGCCAAAATCTTCAAATCTGCGTTGAAAAGATTGATGGACCTGAAGTTACCTATGATGTTCCCCTTGTTTGGATTTTTCTTTAGCAATACCACCGCCCCTCGCTTTACAGAAACAGGGATACTCCCGTTTTGCTGCCAGTTGCAGAATAACAGCTGCCAAGACGTCTCCAAACAAGTCTGGCATATGACAATAAAGTTCGTAGGGTAGACCATCCAAGCCTGGCGACTTGTCTCCCGCGCAGCCTGCCATTGCGGCTGTGATGGGTCTTTCACAACATTCCGCCTCTCTTACCGAGAGTCGTGGCAGGCTATGTAGGTAAACACTAAAGTCCACTCTGCGTTCTGACCCACCAGTAGTCCAGAACAGTCGGGAAAAGTGTTGCTTAAGGGCTTCACACATCCTTTCAGGCTCGAGTAATTCGCGCCCCTGCTTATCTGTTAGAGACCTAATGGTGGTTCGTTGCGCCTCCGCTACTCTGGCCTCTCGGGCGGCTCCAACTCAGAGTAAGCATCCTAGCTCTGTCAACTCATTGTGTTTGGCGTTGAAGTATTGGTCGAGGGCCAACCTCGCCGCCAGTACGTTGGACGCGATGCCAGTTCTAAGTGCCTCATCTAATTTCTTAACTAGGTCTCCCTCTATTCTATTTCGGTCTAATGCTAGGGCCTTACTGTATCTAACCGATTCTGCTTTGATTGCTTTCTTTATGGTATACCACCATCTATTGTTGATGATGACGCCCGTCAATGCTTTCTTAGCTAATGTGCTAATCCTGTCCCTGTAAGTCTGGCGTGCTGTGAACGACACGTCCAGCTTCCAGTAACCGGGACTCTGCCTATGTGTCTTATCAAAGTCAAGTGTACAAGTCACAAATTTGTGATCTGTGTAGCTGACTATATGGTATTGTGGACAACCTACACTATTTTTATCTACTGTCCTACAGAATACTCTATCTAAATATGATCTGGACGACCCGATGTGGTTGCTCCATGTCCACATTGGCACATTCGGGTGGTCCAGTCAGTACCTGTCAGACAGTTGGAAATGTCTGAGCAGGTCTTTGAGGCATTTACATCCCCTCCTATTACTATCTCTGCCTACGTAGTCTACATGCCTGTCTAAGGTAGCGTTCTAATACCCCTCTGAAAGTAAAGGTCGAGATGTTCCCAGGAAAACATCTAGACGTCGAAAGAAATCTGGCCGGCCTGTTAAGGACGGTACATAAACTGTTATCAGTCGAAAAGCACACCCATTACTGCCATCGACATCCAAGACGACCAGGTCTAGGAAAATTGCTCTTACTTTGAGGTCCAGAATATTCCGAAGAATCACCGCGGTGCCACCTCCGCCCATTCTCGGCAGACACGAAGAAAAACAAATGTCAAAATATCGCCGGACATGTGCTGAAGGGCACGCAGGCTGAGGAGTCTGGTCTCGCTAATGGCTATGATATGCAGATTCTGTGACTTGATATCATTTAACAGGTAGCCTTGTTTGCAAGGCGACCCCAGCCACGTTCATTTATACTACCTATTTTAAGCATGTTCCTGTCGAAAGTTGTGTTTTACACACGAAAGGAAGACGAAAGAGAAATAGAGAGTGAGAGAGAGAGAGAGAGAGAGAGAGAGAGAGAGAGAGACTTACTGTCTGAAAGTTGTTTGTCCTTCACCCCAGCCCAGAAAGTTTTTGTGTAGTTTTTTAGACAGGTAGAGAGATTTTAGTATGCTGTGTGTGTTCTGTGATTGTGCATGAATTTAATGTGTTGTGGTGGTGTTGGGTGTGGGTGAGTCTCTGTTTTGGTATCGTTTTCTGTTATGTTGGTGTTTGACCTAATGTACTCCATTAGGTCGGGGTTGTTGGTGTTTATATCTGTCAGTATTGTTGGGGCGTTTGGTGTTAGTGTGTTTACGTTGATGCTTTAGTTTTCTGCGGGTGTTTTGGTTTCAGGAGTGGTAAACCTTCCTGCTTTGTTTATCTGCTTCTCTATTCTTTTTTCCCCCCTTTTTTTCCTTCCCCCTATGGCCACTTGCCAAGTCTCTGTGTCGTCTTCATCTGACGGCATGTCGGAGGGGAAGGGTGTTGGGGTCTATTTCTGAGTGTGTTCATGTTGTTGTTGCTGGTTGGTGACAGTTGGGATATGGTGTATGGGTTTTGGGGCTGTGGCATGAGTCTTTTTTGGTTTTCTCTTCTTTGGAGTCGTTGGTGGTAGTGGTGGTGATGGTGCTGTTTCTGTTCTTGGTGGAGCTGGTGGAGATGGTGTTGTTTGTTTGGTGCTGGCTTGTTGGTTGCTGATATTCCTTCATTTGTTTGTAGAGCTCTTTAATTAGTTGTGCATATGGCGGTGTGGGTAGAAGTGCTGGGTTTTTTTCTCCGTTTTTGGTTTTCTTGTGGTTGTTGTTGCTGTTGTTCGTGATCTTGTTGTCGTTGTTGTTGCTGTTGCTGTTGTTGTTTTTGTGCTAGTGGGCTTAGATAGACAGACAGACAGACAGACAGACGGACGGACAGACAGACAGACAGACAGACAGACAGATAGATAGATAGTTAGTTAGTTAGTTAGATAGATAGATAGATAGATAGATAGATAGATAGATAGATAGATAGATAGATAGATAGATAGATAGATAGATAGATAGATAGATAGATAGATTGATAGATAGGCTTTAATCATTTGCTGCAATTAAAAATCGTTCAGTGTCTGCTTTCGAGCCTGAGCTCAACCATTGTTGGGATTTTACTTTGTCTATTTCTCTTCCGTTTCTCTTATCCCAGTACGTGGCACGTAAAGGCTTTTCTTGCCATCGTTTCATCACTCTATTTCGTTGTTATAGTTTTAGTTTGGATTTCAGTTACCTTACAGCTTTTGTTGTTTGCTCATTTTCTTCATAGTTTCCAGGTACTATGACTTCATTCTTGCATTTTTTTTTCGGCTTCTTTAAAGACAGAAAGCAAATTTTTGTTTTGCTCATGTTCTGTGGCTCTCTGTACGAGTTTCCCTTGCTTCTGAGTTGTATATTTCTGCAATACTATGACGGTTATCTTATAGTGGTTTTGTTGTTGTATAAGGTTTCTACCACATCCAGTTTCTTATATATATATATAACCCTTCTTGTATATATAACCTTTCTTGTAAATATAACCTTTCTACCACGTCCAGTTTCTTGTATATATAACCTTTCTGCCAGGAATGGTCAGTGGCAAGAGAGGAAGAGGCCGAACAAGAACCCGCTGGCTTGACACCATCAGGAGTGATACCGGAATGGACATGGCCAATCTGAAGGAAGCGGCCCAGGATAGAACTGACTGGAGGACACTGACCCAACGAGTGACCGAGAGTCGACTTCGACTGAGCGGATAGAGAGAGAGCCAGGTGATGTATTCTAAATTCCGTCATTTTTCTTGTTTTCCTGTCTAGTTTGGTTAATTCATTTAGTGTCCAATTAAGAATATTGTAACTATAACTTAAAACTGGGATAGCTAGAGTTGATAGTTATTACCTTGTTTATCGCATTGAGCTCTGTTTTAAGTATTAATCTAAACCATTTAAAGTATTCTCTCCTTATCTTCTCTTTCATTTGTTTGTGTTGTACCGTATCTTGTTCATTCATTCCTAAGCATTTGTATGTCTGGCTTTAGTCTAGTTCTTTTATTTCATTTTCTTTATTTGGTGGTGATATTGTTACTCTTAAATTGTTTTCCTCTTTTTAAGTTTGTTTGACACATTTTTCTAAGCCAATTTCATTAGTAAATCCATGCACTGTCTGTAGTAATGTTTCCTGTTGTTTATCATTTGCAGCATACAGTTTTAGATCATCCCTATACAACAGATGGTTGATTGTTTTACCGTAGCAGTTGTATTCGCATCCAGTTCTGTTTAGCATGTCAGTTAAATATGTCAGTTCCGGGCAGAAAAGGAGTGGAGAGAGCGACTTTCCTTCGAATATTCCTTCTCTAATTGGGATGGCTTTAGTTTTAACGATTCTCTCTCTTTTTTTCTGGACCTGTAGTATTGTCTGCCATTTATTCATTGCATGTTTTATATATTTTATTATTGTTTGTGCTACCTTATTTCCTTATTGCCCACAAGGGGTTAAACATAAAGGGGGCAAACAAGGACAGACAAACGGATTAAGTCGACTACATCGACCCCAGTGCGTAACTGCTACTTAATTTATCGACCCCGAAAGGATGAAAGGCAAAGTCGACCTCGGCGGAATTTGAACTCAGAACGTAGCGACGGGTAAAATACCTATTTCTTTACTACCCACAAGGGGCTAAACACAGAGAGGACAAACAAGGACAGACAAACGGATTAAGTCGACTACATCGACCCCAGTGCGTAACTGCTACTTATTTAATCGACCCCGAAAGGATGAAAGGCAAAGTCGACCTCGGCGGAATTTGAACTCAGAACGTAGCGGCAGACGAAATACTGCTAAGCATTTCGCCCGGCGCGCAAACGTTTCTGCCAGCACACCGCCAATTTACATTATTGACAGATTGTTTGTGCTACCTTGTTCACAGCTAGTGTTTCCAGGATTAATATATAAGGAATACTGTCAAAAGCCTATCGATAGTCGATCCTAGACATTCTTAGACCTTTCTTTTTCTTTTGACTGTCTTCAGTTGTGGCTTTATTGATCAATAACTGATCTCTACATCCATATGAATCTTCGCGGCATCCCTTCAGCTCTTCTAGAAACAAGTTGTTTTCTTCCAGATCTCGGCGATATTATTGCAGTTAAGGTCTTGTAACTTGTAGAGAGACATGTTATGGCTC
>NC_043016.1:6673294-6685794 GCF_006345805.1 Octopus sinensis | reverse complement strand
TTTCCCTCGTTCAGTTGCATTTTGTTTCTGTCTGCCCATTGACTCACAGCATATAGGTCAGACTGGAGTTGAGTTCGGTCTGCTTCTTCATTGACGATTTGCTGGAGCTTAGTGTCATCAGCGAATATTTTCACTTTGCAGTGATGTACGACACTGAAAGGTCGTTTACATAAATTATGAAGAGTAGCGGACCCAAAACAGTTCCCTGGGGAACACCGCTGGTGACTTTTGCTGGGTTTGAGTGGACTCCATCAACTACAACATGTTGTGTTCTATTCGCTAGGAAATACTGAATCCAGTGTAGAACTTTTCCACGGATTCCAACATTTGCCAATTTGAGAGTAGGATGTTATGGTCTACCCTGTCGAAGGCTTTACAGAAGTCAAGGTATATGACGTCAGAGTTCGAACCTGTTCCCAAGGCTTTGAGTACATCTTCAATGTGGTGTAAGAGCTGTGTTAGACAGTCCCTGCCACAGCGAAAGCCATGCTGATTTGAATTTAGGAGTTTGTGGGTCTCCAGGAAGTCAGCTATCCTTGATCTTAACACTCTTTCAAACACTTTAATGATGTGGGAGGTGAGTGAGATTGGGCGATAGTTGACTGCGAGGGATCTGTTTCCCTGTTTGAAAACCGGGATGACCGACTGGGATAGAAACTTTTTCGGTATATAACCTGCGTCTAACGAGTTTCTCCAGAGATTGGTCAGAGGGATTGCAAGTTGATATCTACATTCCTTCAGGAGACTGGCGGGAAATCTATCAGGGCCTACAGCAGAGTAATGTTTGACCTCATTTATTGCTGCTACGATGTCGGTGGCAGTGAAGGTTATGTCTGCGATTTTGTGTTGGGAGTCAGCTTCGTTCGTTCGCACCTACATCAATATCAGTGGGAACACTGAAGACAGAGCAATATTGTTCTGCAGTATTTCTGCCATTTCTTTAGCATCGTGTTGGGGAATATATATATATACTGAAAATGTGATTTACTCAATCTTGAAGAACAGCAACATCGACAACAACAACAGTTGTCAGAAAATTTGTAACTGTACAGAAAAAAATCTAGAGGAAAGGGACCAGCCGTTAAATAACTAAAATAATCTTTAAAAAAAATAAAGATAATTTTATATGGATTCGGGCGATTTTCGTACCGTTATTAAATTCGTTAAAATTCTCTTAAAGTTAATAGAATTGTCATTTTATGGCTTTTCGAAGTAATAAATTACCATATAAGATTTTATTTAAGATTGTCTTCTGCTTTAAAAGTTAATTTTGAACAAAAAAATTGAATAAATGTTTAATATAGTGTCGGTCATATGTTACCAAACATTTCATGCCAGTGATATAAATATTTATTATTCATTATTTTGACAAATTTATGAACGTGCTTTCCATTTATTGAAAACCAATTTTTGGTTAGTTTTGGTTTATTTGTTTTTGGTTTTCTTTTAGGTTCTCTTTTTTTTTGTTAATATCGAGTTCTTCTAAATTAAATTAATTTTCTTTTCTAACTTTTCAAAAGAATCCCAAAATCCAGAAAGTGCTTTCTTCTGCATTAGTTTTGTATGCGTGAATCTATTTTGATGGAAATCCTCCAATCTGAAAAGGGTTTCATTTTTATTTGGAACCTTCTTAGTCATTGCTTATATAGGGAGCGACACTACAATAGTCTCTCTCTTATTCTATATAAGTGTGGCATTCAACCTCTGACTGACCATGCTTCTCACATAACCACTATTTGTTTTATTACCACTTAGTTCTGGAGGTATGTTATTAATTTTTTACGTAGTCGTTATCTGTCCCAGTTAAATTGTCATCGATGTAAATTTTTCATTTCTACATGAAACTGTGGAGTGCTCTGGGTCGATGTTTCAAAATCAAAAAATTACTCGAATACAACCAAATTGGCCTGGCACTTTTCGGCTTGCTCTTGGAATGTTCTTTCCAGCTCATATCTCTTTAATGATCTGCATCTGTATACCACTGATTTTGTCGCAGGTCTTGGATTTGCAACAACATTGTAAGTAAAACTTCTCATCCACCACATCTGTTGGTAAATGCTTCGACTTCTACTGATGTTTTTTTGCCTTTTTTTATTAATGCAGTCATTGCTTATTACTGATGTGGTGTCAGTTGTTCCATTGCTACTACAACTACAGCTTGTTGTTACGGGATTGGAGGTGGGTGAATGGCATTGGTAATGAGTTCCTCCCTTTCGCTGAAGATTTTGTGGGCCTGGCAGAGGTATTACTATCGCTGTTTGCTACTGTTTGGCATACTGTCGCAGCTTTTGTTCTTACTGTACTGTTGTTGTTGTTGCTAGCGATATTGCTGTTTATTAGTGAAGCTGCAGTATGTGGAGTGGTGACTGACACTTTTCCCTTAAAAATTGTCTCTCACATATGTGCCCACCTAACATACCGGCAAGCTCAAAAGCAAGGCCAAACTATCCAACGCCAAGCACCGACCTTTTCGCTAAAACCTTGACAACAATTTCAAACTCTGTGTTTAAAAGAGTAAAGGGCAGAAAATTCCCTTGAACATCCCCATTGTTGACATCCTTTCTCAGCAGTGTCATCGTATCCCGGCTAACAGTACTAGGAATTCTCCCGTTTTACTGCTAGTTACTGTAGACATCTGTCAAGAGACAGCCAAGGGATCTTTTCCCTTTGACCGGCAGATTTTTTAAATAATTTCTTTGTAACTAAATACTTTTAAACTTCGTATACTGGTAGAATGTGTCACATAAAACATCTTTTTCTCTTGGCGTTCTTGAGAAAATTCTGTAGTTTGTAAGCTATTTCTTCTTTAATTTCTCGTATTTCGGCAATTTCAACCAATCAATGACGCCTGTTGGGGTGAATACAATTACTGATGTTGTTTGTCAACAACTTCCTGCTGTGTCTGTTTAGTTTGTCACTGTTATTTATGACATATTTCATATCAGTTACGTTCGGATGAATAAAAGATTATCGTTATTAAACTTTTATTAATAAACACATTTTCAAAGTTCACAACATATGCAGTTTTAATTTCCCTCTCTGTTGCACAGATACACACATTACATATTATATATTCGTTTAAGAAACAAATTGAAATGCAATAAAATAGATCGATACTCGGTCGCCGGCACCGGATGCCACAACTTATATGAAACATTAAACATACATTATGAGGGCTAAACGGATTAAAACGATTACGATATAGAGAGCATTAGTAAATTATATATTTATCATTAAGCGTGTATATACCAAATTAAATATGTACTTAGTGTGTAACCCAGATTTTGATAGGTGTGTGGGTGGGTGTCTTGTGTTTACAAGAAATAAACAAGGAAAAGAGGACAAGGTTTGGGTGCTGAAATTTGTAAGCGTATAGTGATGTATAAATACATTTAACTGATATGAAATATGTCATAGATAACAGTGACAAACTCAATAGATACCGCAGGAAGTTGTTGTTGACAAACAACAGCAGTAATTGTATTCACCTCAATAGACGTCATTGATTGGTTGAAATTGCCGAAATATGAGAAATTAAACAAGAAATAGCTTACAAACTACAGAATTTTCTCAAGAACACCAAGAGAAAAGATGTTTTATAAACACAGTCTAACAGTATACGAAGTTTAAAAGTGTTTAGTTACATGGAAATTATTTTAAAAATCTGCCGGTCAAAGTGAAAAGATCCCAGCCAAGCAAGTCCGACATGAACTCATAGAATTTGTAGAACAGACCATCCAAACTTTTGTTACAGGAAAGTTCTATATCAGAAAGTCAAATATCAGTAAAATGTATCAGAATACCCCAGAAAAAAATTGCCGTGAATATATTTATGATATATGTCAGAAAACATTGCTTTGTAGTATGTGAATATCAGAAAAAGGGGATCATATTTATACATGTCAGCATATCATATCAGAAAACAAATATCAGAAAACCCTGTTCAAATAATTTTGTATCTAAGTTCATCTTATTTTTATATTTTCTTATTTTTCTAGTCTCCCGTACGCTTTCCGTACACTTGTATGTACACGTGGTACACTTATACATTGTAACGTATGAGTAGAAAATAAATGGCTCCAAAGTTTAAACCATTGTTCATCTTTATTGTCACAGCGGTGATTGTGACCCTGCTCGCCTAGATTTCGACACGAACCAGCAACATGTCCTATTTCCTTCTGTCGAGAAATCACTATTATTCCCTTCAGAATTTGCCTTTCAGACTTGGACATCAATGTTTTGAAACTGATTTATTTTCCATTGCATTTCAGGATCTTTTCGGTTTGAACGGCAGTTTTTTCTAGCGGTGTCATATGAAATTGTCACCCATAATTATGACCCTAGTATCGATCTATTGCATTTCAATCTGTTTTAGGGTTAGGGTTAGTTAGGGTTAGGGTTAGTTAGGGTTAGGGTTAGTTAGGGTTAGGGTTAGGGTTATGGGTGGGGGGAACAAATGTAAATAAACCCAATCTGTTTTTTAAACGAGGGACATATTCATACGGCACAGAATGTTTTTTTAGCTCAATAGACGTCATTGATTGGTTGAAATTGTAGAAATTGAAGAAAAAAAACAACAAATATCTTACAAACTATAGAATTTTCTGAATAAAGCCAAGAGAAGAAGATGTTTTATAAACACATTCTACCAGTATACGAAGTTTAAAAGTGTTTAGTTACGTGGAAATTATTTTAAAAACCGCCGTTCAAACCGAAAAGATCCGCATTTCAGATACATTAAGCGCTGAGCTGCTGAAGCAGAAATATCACTGTAGCAAATATTCTGCTCAATACCACACGTTTGCCTGTCAGTTGCTTGACCTTAACTAGTTCAAAAAGTCCCTCAGTGGCTGAGAATATGTGCGTCTCTGACCATGAGCAGGAGTAGTGGGGGGGGAGCATACAAACACACACATACACGCGCATGCACACACATTCACACAAACACACATTCAAACGCGTACAAACACACACACACACATATCTACAGCAGAATGCATCTGTCAAAAGTAATAAGCTTCTTTAGCACCATTTCAGATGATACAAATAATTCTATCCACATAAGCAGTTATGTGTGTGTGTGTGTGTGTGTGTGTGTGTGTGTGTGTGTATTCTTTTATTCTTTTACATGTCACAGTCATTTGACTGCGGCCATGCTGTAGCACCGCCTGAAAGGGTTTTAGTTGAAGAAATCGACCTCAGGACTTATTCGGGGTCATAAACACACCAACATAGATTGTCAAGCGATGGTGAAGGACAAACACAGGCACACAGAGATTCACACATAAATGTATACACATATATACACACACACATACATATATATATATATGTATATATATATATCCCCCTCATTCCATCCTGTAAGGAATTCCAGACGCGAGTTGATGTCCACAGCTTTGTGCGCCGTGTCCGGTTGGGTGCGCATTACCACGACTCGCCACCCACACCCAACGAAGAGGACTGCTTCACTGGCCTGGGCCGCCGACCATCCCCGTGGACGCCTGCCCCTGGCCAGTTCCTAGCAGTGGATCTTTTCGCGGGCGCTTGTCAGCGTGCATTGGAGCGATTCAACTTCTCCAGGCGCCAACGCCGCCTCAACATCTCCCCGGCTGAGCTCTTGGCTCTTCGTTCCCTCCAACGGCGCGCTGACATTATCATCAAACCGGCTGACAAGGGTGGAGCTGTAGTGGTGTGGCGCGCGGACCTCTATAGGGCCGAGGCTTTCCGCCAACTCAATGACACCTCCTTCTACTCCCTTCTGCCCTCTAACCCCACACGTAGCTACCAACAGACGGTATCCTCTACTGTCCGCGACCTCATCTCGTCCTCCCGTCTCCCCCACACCGCATCCAACCTAATTGTGCGAACCCCACGTACCCCCACCATTTACTTCCTCCCCAAAATCCACAAACCCAACAACCCTGGCCGCCCCATCGTCTCCGCCTGTAACTGCCCCACGGAGCTCATCTCTAAATACCTCGACCGTGTCCTTGCCCCCCTAGTGGCATCTCTTCCCTCCCACATCCACGATACCAACCATGCTCTCCGGCTTTTCAACTCTTTCTCCTTTCCTCCCGGCTCCTCCAAAATCCTTTTTACTATGAACATCCAAAGCCTCTATACTGTTATCCCTCACCACGAAGGACTGCAGGCCCTTCGACACTTTCTTGACCTCCGCGCTCCAACCCTGTACCTGACACCTCCACACTCATTCGTCTGGCTGAACTTGTCCTTACTCTGAACTGCTTCTCTCGTTCGCGGGCGAGTTCTACCATCAGGTCTCGGGAGTGGCCATGGGAACGCGAATGGGCCCCAACTATGCGAACCTGTTCGTTGGCTATGTTGAGGCCCAAATATTCTCTAATTTCACTGGTCCCACTCCCGAACTATATGGTCGTTACATTGACGACATTATCGGTGCCACCTCACTCTCCCGTGAACATCTAGATTCCTTCCTCTCTTTCGTCCAATCTTTCCATCCAGCCCTCCACTTCACTTCCACTATCTCCAACACCTCTGTCTCCTTCCTCGACATTTCGGTTAGCATTCTTCACTCCACTCTTACCACCTCCATTCACTACAAACACACAGACTCACACTCATACCTCAACTTCTCTTCCTCCCACCCAGAACACACCAAGCTTTCCATCCCCTATTCCCAATTCCTCCGTCTACGTAGGCTCTGTAGTGACGACCGTGACTTTGAGACTCAGTCTCAACGTATGGCTCACCACTTCACCCTACGTGGATACCCCCTCACCACTATCCACACCGCCCTTGCCAGAGCACGGTCCGTGGACCGTGTATCTGCTCTCTCTCCCCGAACCCGCCCTGTAGTCTCCCGCCTCCCTTTTCCCCTCACTTACCACCCAAAGACCCTACCTCTCCAACGCACCATTCTTCGAGCTTTCTGTCATCTCCAGTCCGACCCGTCCACTTCACACCTCTTCCCTAACCGACCCCTCCCCTCTTTCAAACGAGCCCACAACCTTCGAGACCTTTTGGTCCATAGCTCCTTCCCTGACCCTACCTCCCAACCCGGCTCGTTCCCCTGCTCCCGCCCACGTTGCCGCACTTGCCCTTACCTCTCCAACACCACCCGCCTCACTAGCACCCACCATCGACCCTATCCCATCATCCACTCCTTCACCTGCACCTCCAGCAATATTATCTATTGCGTCTCTTGCTCTCTCTGCCATTCCTTGTACATCGGACAAACGGGACGCCGCTTGGCTGACCGGTTCGCGGAACACCTTCGTGACATCCACCTTGCGAACGACACACCGGTCTCACGCCATTTCCGCTCCACCGGTCACTCCTTGCACACCTATCTTGTTCGGTTTGTCCTTACACAGAGGCCATCCGGATTCCCGTTTGCGCCGTGAACCGGAATTAATCTCTCTTCGCTCTTATACGCCATTTGGTCTCAACTCTCCCCCCTCTCATATAACCCTAACCCCCTCTCCCCCCTCCTCACCTACCTTTCCCCCCGACCCCTACTTCTTCAGTCCTTCATCCTTTCACCCCTACTTCCCTTCCCTTCTTTCCTCTTTCTCCTTCCTCTTCCCCTTCCCTCTGCTCCCTCACTCCCCTTCTCTCTCCCCCTCTCCATCTTTCCTCCTTCCTCCTCCCCTCCTCCTCCCCTTCCTTCTCCCCCCCTCCTCTCTCTCTCTACCCTCTCTCTACCCCCCTCTCTCCCCCCTCATCTCCTCTCCCTCCTCTTCTCCCGCCCCCCTCTTCTTTCTCCCCTCCCCTCTTCTTCCTCTCTTTCCCACTACACCACACGACTTTACACATCACATCATATATGATGTGCCATACTAATACATACACCAACCCTATACATACACACGTCCACCTCTCATGCGCACTAATACTCTCTCATACACACACACACCCTTATACATACTAATACATACTAATACATACACCAACCCTATACATACACACGTCCAGACCTCTCATGCGCACTAATACTCTCTCATACACACACACACACACACCCTTATACATACTAATACATACTAATACATACACCAACCCTATACATACACACGTCCAGACCTCTCATGCGCACTAATACTCTCTCATACACACACACACACACACCCTTATACATACTAATACATACTAATACATACACCAACCCTATACATACACACGTCCAGACCTCTCATACGCACTAATACTCTCTCATACACACACACACACCCTCATGTTGGAGCTGGTCATTCAACCCTATTATCAACCCTATTATCTCCCCTTATTTCGCTCTCGCGTCTCATGTTTGATCTTTGACCTCTGGCCGAAATCAAGATCGCCATGTTCATTCGTTAGTTACTGCACGCATTTTTTTCTCTCTCTTTCTTTCTGTGTTTTTTTTCTCTCTGTGTATCTTTCTGTTGAAGAGCGTAGGCTCGAAACGTTAAAGACTTGTTTTATATTTATATTTCCTGAGCGCCATACTAATACAATTGTTTGTTTGTTTCCCACCTGCCTTCGTCTTTTGTCTATTTTCATAAAGCTTCCCGTTATATATATATATATATGTAGAGAGAGAGAGAGAGAGAGAGAGAGAGAGAGAGAGAGAGAGAGAGAGAGATGTACTTGCATAGCGAGTGACTTGATCTGAGATTATGTGCTTGAACGAAAACAATTACAGCGTTGAAGGTGTTTATAAGCCATTTAATAAACACACAAAAGCCGTTCGATTCACTTCAACATTTAAATTTAATTTGTCAAAATATTTTCGTCGCTTTCAGACCGCGACCTCTTCACTGACAAAACTTCGTGCTGCATCTGAGAAAGTAACAGTTAGTTCATCATATATATATGTACGTACGTATGTGTGTATGTATGTATGTATGTATGTATGTATGTATGTATGTATGTATGTATGTATGTGTGTGTGTGCATGTATGTATGTATATGTGTGTGTATGTATGTATGTATGTATGTATGTATGTGTGTGTGTGCGTTTGTCCCTCTCACCATCGTCTGACGGTGAATGGATACAACGTCTTAGATACATATACGCACATATAACCTTATACATATATACAAGTACACACAATCATATATACACTTACACATACTCATAAATATACGTATAATCATAGAGTATAACACATATACGCTCATCCATCTCTACATACATATATACATATACACACGCACATACATATATATATATTTATACATACATACATATATATGACACTCTTTTCAAGGACAACGGTTAAAATTCAAACTTGCTTTATTTTATTCTATTTATTCTTTTTTTAATTTTTTTTTACATGCATACATATATAATACATATATATATTTACACATACTCATATGTGCATTCATGTACATATACACTAACATACACTACACACAACACATACACGCATGTACACACATACATGTACACACATACAGTTGCGGCCAAAATGTTCAGAACGGCATTGTTTTCGTCAGAAAAGTAGGTATAAGTTTTTATCAAAGTAGTTTTATATTCTATAATTTTCACAGACAATAAATACGATATTATTTGTTATTGTAATTTGAGAGGATAATACAAAACTTATGGATGATTTAGTGATTTACTGCAAAACCCATGGCGGCCAAAATGATCAGAACGGTTGAAAAAATAACAAAATAATCAAAAATGACAGAGAATACTGGAATTATTTAATATTTAGTGTGAAGCCCTTTAGCTTCAATCACACTTTGACATCTTCGACTGCATGAGGAAATTAAATTTTCAATTTCTTGCTGGGTGATCTTATTCCATTCTTCCTGAAGGGCATTCCATAATTCCTCGGTTGTTTTAGGATTTCTGGCTTTCGAACGTTCTCCTAGAACATTCCACACATTTTCAATAGGATTGAGATCTGGGCTTTGAGCAGACCAATCCATAACAATAACTTTTTCAGCCTTGAGGAAGTTCATGATCACTTTAGCCTTGTGACATGGGGCATTGTCCTGCATGAATATGGGTGGTCGCTTAGTTGAATTTCTCAGCACAGGCAAGGCATGATCTTTTACAAGTTGTTTATAAACTCCTGCATTTACCTTTCCATGTAATTGCATCAAAGGGCCCCACACCATCTCCAGATATCATCCCCCAAACTATGACACTTTCTCCACCGAATTTAACACTAGTCTTAAGGCATTTAGGCGACAATTTTTCACCTACTTTTCGACGAACCTACTTTTCCCATCTGAGTCAAATAACATAAACTTAGATTCATCACTGAAATGCACCGTTTGCCATTTTTCATGAGACCACAACACATGTTCGGTTGCAAAGGTAAGTTGACACTTTTTATTCTTGGAGCTGATCAGTGGCTTCACTGCAGGTGCTCTTGCTTGTAGGTCATGTTCAACTAAACGACGAGACACAGTTTTTCGAGATAAAGTTTTCTTCAATACAATGCTCATTTTCCGAGAAACAGCAGCAGCAGTTTTAAATCTGTCCTTTTTAACCAACTTTACCATAGCACGATATTCTCTCTTGGTCGTTTTTCTTGGCCTACCTGTAAACTTTCTTGCTTCACACGAACGACAATCATCGTAGACCTTAAGAATACCGTGTACAACACTTTTTGACTTGTTAACAATCTTTGCAATAGATCCAATACTTAAATTATCCTTCTTTCGAAGCTTAATAATCTGCTGACGAATTGGTAGCGGAGAAAGTGGCATTATATTAACAAAGTACACTGCAGATATTCTTAATAATGTTTAGTAAACGAACCGTCACGTAAACAAATTCAAAACATTAGAGTTCGCCGGTTAAATATACTAAAACACGGATTAAAAGCAACCGTTCTGATCATTTTGGCCGCCATGGGTTTTGCAGTAAATCACTAAATCATCCATAGCTTTTGTATTATCCTCTCAAATTACGCCAAAATCTCAGACAATAACAAATAATATCGTATTTATTGTCTGCGACAATTATAAAATATAAAACAACTTTGATAAAAACTTATACCTACTTTTCTGACGAAAACAATGCTGTTCTGAACATTTTGGCCGCAACTGTACATACGCACATACATACATACATACATACATACATACATACATACATACATACATACATACGCCGCACATACATACATACATACATACATACATACACACATACATACATACATACATATATACATATATACATACATACATACGCACATACGTACATACATACATACATACATACATACATACATACATACATAAGTACGTACATACATACATACATACGCACATACATAAATACATACATACATAAATACATACATACATACATACGTACGTACATACATACATACATATATACATACATGCATACATACATACGTACATACATACATACGTACGTACATACATACATACATATATACATAAATACATACATACATACGTACATACATACAAACATGCGCACATACATACATACATACACACATACATACATACAAACATACATTCATACATACATACATTCATACATTCATACATACATGAATACATTCATACATACATACATACATACATACATTCATACATACATACATTCATACATTCATACATACATGAATACATACATAGGGAAAAAGTTAAGACTTTTTTTGCCGATGACACTCCCCGGACCCTAAGTAAGGCATGTGTAAAAGTTGAATGAAATTGTGGTTGGTTCTCATCTCAGTTTTAGGGAAACACACAGACAGACAGACACACACACACATGCACACACACATTCTCAGTTTTATATATATAGAGATATATGATTAATATATATATATGTATGCATATGGGTACAACATGAAGTACGAGCACAAACACGTTAAATACGCAAACAACGAGAGAAAGAAATGGAAAACAGGACAAGTAACACAGAGAACGACCCTTCATCAGTTGTCGGCTGTCTGTCTACTCCGAGAGAGAGAGAAAGAGAGAGAGAGAAAGTAGTATTTTCCCACCTTGTTTCACATTTACGTGTTTACTCTGGTATATATTATTTCATGCTTTTACTTGTTTCGGTCATTTGACTGCGGCCATGGTGGAGCACCGCCTTTACTCGAGCACATCGACCCCAGAACTTATTCTTCGAAAGCCTAGTACTTATTCTATCGTACTCTTTTGCCGAACTGCTAAATTACAGGGACATAAACACAGCAACGCCGGTTGTCAAGCGATGTTGAGAGGACAAATACAGACACACAAACATATATATATATATATACAAATTGAGATAGGGGTTGTAAATGCAGATCTATTTCTCCATTTTCTTATCTTGTATATATATATATATATATATATTATAGAGAAGAGAGAGAGAGAGAGAGAGAGTGAGAGAGAGAGAGATACATATACATACATATATATATGTATAAATATATATATATATATATATCCACACACACACACACATATATATATATATATATGTATATATATATAATATTATATATATATATTATATATATATATATAATATATAT
>NC_043016.1:6665794-6668294 GCF_006345805.1 Octopus sinensis | reverse complement strand
AGAAAGAGAGAGGAGAGAAGAGAGGGAGAAAGGAAAGTGAGAGGAGAGGGAGAAAGGAAAGAGAGAGGAGAGGGAGAAAGGAAAGAGAGAGGAGTGAGAGAGAATTAGACAAACATGCATAGATATATATATATATACATTCATGCATGCATGCACACATACATACATACCTTTGTATGTATGTATATTTCTTTACTACCCACAAGGGGCTAAACACAGAGGGGACAAACAAGAATAGACAAAGGGATTAAGTCGATTACATCGACCCCAGGGTGTAACTGGTATTTAATTTATCGGCCCCGAAAAAATGAAAGGCAAAGTCGACCTCGGCGGAATTTGAACTCAGAATGTAACGGCAGACGAAATACGGCCACACATTTCGCCCGGCGTGCTAACGATTCTGCCAGCTCGCCATGTATGTATGTATGTATGTATGTATGTATGTATGTATGTATGTATGTATGTATGTATGTATGTATGTATGTATGTGTGTATGTGTGTCATTACATTGACACCCCATGGAAATCGATACTCTTTGTTTAAGTCTTATAACTTAGCTGTTCAACAATTAAACTGTTAAAATAACTATCAAGTATTAAAGTAATAAAATATGTTCAACTAAAACTTCTCCGGGTGATGCTCCAGTGTGGTCACGGTCCAATTATTTAATTTTATGTTAATTTTATGGTATCAAAGAAAAAACGAGACTTACTAGAAATACCAACCAAAACTTCAAAGCACATCTATTTTTACGCTGAAATGCTTTCGATCTTATGTGAGATCGATATGGCTGCATAAAAAGATATTGCCGGGGGAAGAACGAACCAGAAAGTGGATCCGTTCTGTGGTGAAAGATTATGCGAATGATTACATGATGTCTTTAGTTTTTAACGGAGTCTTTTCTCCCAGTGCAGTCCGTTCCATTCAGGTCAAAACTCTCTCTCCACCGAGGATAATTTTTCTCTTTCTTACCAATCTCCAAAAAAACCTTAAGGGTCCTCTATGCCATTATCATAAAACAACTTCAGTATTAAAGCTCCAAATATCATATAAATATCTGTTTACATTTAATATTAGTTGTAATCATTTGTAACATCTGTGAAAAACTGAACGATTGCGCTGAATGCCTTTATAAAGTTAATATTGATGATCTGTCGTGCATTTAAAAAAAACCCTAAACAACCTTCAAGTGTTTTGTCTCAATATCAATGTTGTTGTAATCATTTGTAACTTGGATATTGACACGGACTCACCAGAATTTTAATATTCTATTTCATCTATGTAAATTTTACTGCAATGCCCGAGGCGCTTCGAATACAGCATACGTTTTTATTGCTTGCTTGCTTGCTTGCTCGCTTTCTTTCGGCCATATTCTTTACGTAATACAGTTTACTTTATCGATCGTCAAATAGATTTAAAAAGAAGAAAAAAAACGATTATGTCAAGAATGGTAGAATCCTACTAAGCGTTTTCGGCGAACGGAAACAGCTTTCATACTTTTTACCATTTACTTGTGTAATTTATGTTGAAGAAGAAGAAGAAGAAGAAGAAGAAGAAGGGGGAGGGGAGGGGAGGGGGGAGGAGGAGGCTGTGCAGTACTTGTTATACTGAAACTGTATTCAAGGCATACGACTACAACATTGCTGATGAAAATTAACCGTAAATCTGTCCTCGGTTAAACTACTCAATACAAATGCTTTACGAACTCCAACGTTTTAATTTGACCTCTTAGTTGCAATATTTCGCTGACAGTTTTGATCCAGCCTCAGCTGAATCCGATCTACAGACCACATCCAATGTATTTGTTCTCACTGGCCTTACTGTCAGTATGCCTAAGATAAAGACACTTGTTCAGTATCCGCACAGAGAAAAAACGAAGAGGTATTGAAATTATTAGAAACGGTGAGTCTGTGAAACCAGTCGAAATTTGAACAGAACTTTGTCTTGTTCTTGATCCTTGGAAGGTGACATCGACATTTTCGCATACCGTATCTTTCAAAACTGTAATTTGAAAAATCAAAGCTGAAGTTTTGGCACATCAAGTTATTGTAATCTTCACACTATCTTATGTTTGTGCGGCTTGGACGACATATTAACATAAAGTACGTCAGTTTGTTAGATTTCATTTTACAAAACTTCGATCGATTCTTATTGTCAAATGGAATGACTATCACTAACAATTATGTAGAGGTAAGAACACACTTCATTAGAATTCATATCATCACTGAAAAGCATCATGCATAAAAGAAGCTAGGATACAAGAATGCCAAAACAAATTCTGTATTCTAAACTTACAGAAGATTACTGAGGTACACTTAGAAACGCTTTAATGGCTCCATGACAATCTTACAACATACATGTACATCAACAACTACGGAAAAAAGACATCTGGAGACTGTATGAACTGGAGGCAAACAGGCAGTGAAGGAATACCGTTGATACACATAATTGGCATCAAAAAACGGAAGTAAAAAGAACTAGATGAAACGAAAACAAATCT
>NC_043016.1:6655794-6660794 GCF_006345805.1 Octopus sinensis | reverse complement strand
TGTGAAAATATTATAATATGTTATAAAATATTATAATAATCCAGGTTTCTCGTAGCACTAGGCCACTTGGTGTGGAATAAATATACTATTAAATTAGTATCTAATTCTCTCACCCTTATTAATTAATTATAATTATGCTGCATTTATTTCTAAATGCTGTATTGTTTCCGTGAGAGTTTGGCGCGCTGTTGGTTGGGGCATTTGAATTATAACGTCGGATGTAATCAATTGAACCACACGCGTATTTATCGTTATGGTAAAATCTGGCGTGTGATTGAGTGGATTTCATCCAGATAGTCTTGGCTGACGAGCTACAAATGGATATGTAAGTAATATTACATTTAATTCATTAATAGCGAAACAATTGTCCAAAATAATCTGTATTTTTGTTATTTTTTATTTGCCCTGTCCGTGTGAGCTAACAGTCGTACTTGGCTTTCAGGGAAACAATATTTCGTGGTTGAAACCTTTTGGATTAACTGGTGCTAGAGTGATCAATATAGTGACCACTCTCTTATATTTATTTTGTGAAAATATTATATGTTATAAAATATTATATAATCCAGGTTTCTCGTAGCACTAGGCCACTTGGTGTGGAATAAATATACTATTAAATTAGTTTCTAATTCTCTCACCCTATAATTAATTATAATTATGCTGCATTTATTTCTAAATGCTGTATTTGTTTCCGGAGTGAGAGTTTGGCGCGCTGTTGGTTGGGGCATTTGAATTATAACGTCGGATGTAATCATTGAACCACACGCGTATTTATCGTTATGTAAAATCTGGCGTGTGATTGAGTGGATTTCATCCAGATAGTCTTGGCTGACGAGCTACAAATGGATTATTGAAGTAATATTACATTTAATTCATTAATAGCGAAACAATTGTCCCAAAATAATCTGTATTTTTTGTATTTTTTATTTGCCCTGTCCGTGTGAGCTAACAGTCGTACTGGCTTTCATGGGAAACATGTATTTTCGTGGTGAAACCTTTTGGATTACTGGTGCTAGAGTGATCAATATAGTGACACTCTCTTATATTTATTTTGTGGAAAATATTATAATATTTTATAAAATATTATAATAATCCAGGTTCTCGTAGCACTAGGCCACTTGGTGTGGAATAAATATACTATTAAATTAGTATCTAATTTCTCACCCTTATTAATTAATTATAATTATGCTGCATTTATTTCTAAATGCTGTATTTGTTTCCGTGAGAGTTTGGCGCGCTGTTGGTTGGGGCATTTGAATTATAACGTCGGATGTAATCAATTGAACCACACGCGTATTTATCGTTATGGTAAAATCTGGCGTGTGATTGAGTGGATTTCATCCAGATAGTCTTGGCTGACGAGCTACAAATGGATTATTGTAAGTAATATTACATTTAATTCATTAATAGCGAAACAATTGTCCCAAAATAATCTGTATTTTTGTTATTTTTTATTTGCCCTGTCCGTGTGAGCTCACAGTCGTACTTGGCTTTCATGGGAACATGTATTTTCGTGGTTGAAACCTTTTGGATTAACTGGTGCTAGAGTGATCAATATAGTGACCACTCTCTTATATTTATTTTGTAAATATATATAATATATATATATAATTTATAATATATATATATATAGACACACAGACCTACATTCACACTCCCGCGTATACGTTTATACATATATTTATATATGTATATATATATATATATATATATATATAATATATATATACATATATACACATGCATACATATATCGAGAAGTGATGAACTACGACCGTTTCAAGCGACTCCATTTAATGAACAGTTGCAATCATTATATCAACATAAGGATTGCATTGTTCAATTAAATGGAAGTGCTTGAAACGGTCGTACTGCAGCACCTCTGGATATCCTGTTGCTCATTTTGATTTTATTCACCTTATTTTGAGTTGTACGGATTGTACCGCACTAATTTTTGGTGCTTTTACGTAAGTGCCTAATTCAACTGAATCTCAATTATATATATATATATATGTATATATATATATATGTATATATATATATGTATATATATATATATATATATATATAATTATATATACATATAGTATACATATATATATACGTATATTTTTATATATAAATGCTTAAATATATATGTATGCATGCAGACACCTATATGTATATGAGGATTAAGTTGCGTGCACATATACATATATACATGTGTGCGTGTGTGTGTGGATATATGTGTATGTATAGACGTCCCCTTCATTTATACGGACATGCATATGTTTGTATATGTGCGGGTGTAGGTGTGTGATAGACGGATGTATATACGTGTGTGTGTGTGTGTGTGTGAGTGTGTGTATGTATGTATGTATGTATGTATGTATGTATGTATGCATGTATGTATGTATGTATGTATGTATGTATGTATGTATGTATGTATGTATGTATGTGTGTGTGTATGTATGTATATGTATGTATGTATGTATGCATGTATGTATGTATGTATGTATGTATGTATGTATGTATGTATGTATGTACGTACGTGCTTATAGAACTCGTTTATCGTTGCAAACTTTGGCAGAAACATACCTTTAGTTCCTGTAAGTGATTTCTACCATTCTATAAAAATTCGACCTTAGACTGTCTTCTTATATTTCACTTCCACTAAATATATCTAATTCCATTCCTTTAAGCTTTATTCTAATTCACCCATCGCTCTATATTTCTCCACTATTAGTTTTCTGCTAATTTCTTTCTTTCTCTTTCTATAAACTACCTTTGACGTTATATCTAGTAACGGTTTTTCTTAAAAACTTGATAGCCTTCCCTTCATCATTATAAGCAGTCATCACAATCTGTTAAAATGTCTTATTGATTAGTTTGGTTTCTTGCTTTCCCTGATGAGAAGGTTGCATTGTTTTACACCATTTTATTCCTTCTGGAATAATACCAATGTTGTCTTCGAAACATATGTCGGAAGTAAAATAATTTGAATAACACCTGCGTTATATATATATATAAATGGAGTTAAACGCAGGTGTTATTCAAATTCTTTTACTTCCGACATATTCAAAGGCGGCGAGCTGGCAGAAACGTTAGCACGCCGGGCGAAATGCTTAGCAGTATTTCGTCTGCCACTACGTTCTGAGTTCAAATTCCGCCGAGGTCGACTTTGCCTTTCATCTTTTCGGGGTCGATAAATAAAGTACCAGTTTTGCACTGAGGTCGATGTAATCGACTTAATCCCTTTGTCTGTCCTTGTTTGTCCCCTCTATGTTTAGCCCCCTGTGGGCAGTAAAGAAATATATATATATTATATATATATGTAATAAAGTATTGATTGGGTATCATCTGATGGTTGATGTTTGATTGATTTAAGTATGTTTCTCCATTTTCTAATTTTGAAGTATATATATATATATATATATATATATATATATATATATATATTTGCATCCTTTTTGTCTCGGGAAACAATGGAGTTGCGCATAAAATAATCTAGTCCGGCTTTTACATTTTCCTGTCCTAATACATTTCCTGCTGTGGCTGTGTAGTCCTATCCTGGACAAACACTCCATCTGGCAGGTGCCGCAAATGTAGGGAAGACTTTTCCTGGCTGGTTGTAATGTCATAGTTTCTTGTTGACGTCTTTCCTTGTCTTTCCATTTCTGCTCTCTCTCTCTCTCTGTCACTCCTTTGTATTCCTCTTTTTACGGTACGTCGTCAATCTCCACGGTTGCTGGCAACTGCTTCCCAGTTGCTAATATTGATGTTGCAGGCCTTCATGTCCCTTTTGCAAACATCCTTGCAAATATATATGTATATTATATATATATATATATATATATATATATATATATATATATATATAGGTGAGAAAGTTGGTGTGGGAAAGCACGTGGTTGAATATATAGAAGATAGTAAAAAGTGAAAAAAACTACAGAAGGCTTGTTTTAAAAGGTTAAAAATATATATTTGAGACAATATGTCTGAAGAATGTTATAAATTTTTTTCATACAATGACATAGTTTTTGAAGAAATGACCGGTTTCGCGTTCAGCTTTTCAAATTTCTTACATCGTTATGTTTACGTTGAGAAGAGTTATCGTTATGCTTACGTTGAGAAGAGTTCCAGATAAGGGGAAGTAATAAGTGATTTCTTCCGGTGTAAGTGAGATAATCGCTTAAAATTTCTTGCCTTTCTTTGGAGTGAATTTCTCTGTATAAGTATGTTGGAATGGTTAAGTTGGGCTTGTATTTTTCAATGAAGAATGTTTCCTTGTTTAGTCTAATTTGTGTTGGTGTTCCGAAGCACATTGGTAAAATGGAAGATTAAAAATGTGGTAGTAGTTGCTTTGCGCATTTCTCAATGTGCTCACTAAAGGGTATCATTCTGTATTCTGGGAATGCAATCTGTTGTGGAAGAAATCACTTATTACCTTCCCTTATCTGGAACTCATCTCAACGTAAACATAACGATAACTCTTCTCAACGTAAACATAACGATGTAAGAAATTTGAAAAGCTGAACGCGAACCGGTCATTTCTTCAAAACTATGTCATTGTATGAAAAAAATTTATAACATTCTTCAGACATATTGACTCAAAATATATTTTTTAACCTTTTAAAACAAGCCTTCTGTAGTTTTTTCACTTTTTACTATTTTCTATATATATATATATATATATATGTATATATATATATATGTATATATATATATGTATATATAACATATGTTATATATATTCGAGTGTGAACATTGTGTACAAATACAAATAAACAGCTCGTGTCGCATAAATTAGAGCTCAAGTAGAATGGTCTAGAAGGTAACTCATATAAAGGGGAACAAATTCCACTGCTTCAAGTGGTTGTTACAAAAACAGAATATATATAAAGACACGTAACGTATTATATATTTTCATGAGGCACTCCATCGGTTACGGTGACGAGAGTTCCAATTGATCCGACCAACGGAATAGCCTGCTCGAGAAATTAACGTGCAAGAGGCTGAGCATT
>NC_043016.1:6643294-6650794 GCF_006345805.1 Octopus sinensis | reverse complement strand
TGGTTGAAATATCTAACAGGAATGCACAAAAAGCTGGCTGAAAACTTTAACAGCATACTAGCAGAGCCAGAGACAATGCCTGAATGGCTCACGAAGGGGAAAACCATCTTAATTCCCAAATCAAATGAAACAGAAAAACCAGAAAACTACAGACCAATAACCTGCCTCCCTACTATGTTCAAGCATTTACTGCAGTGATATCGCAAAGGCTGAACAAGCACACTGGACGAAAAAAAACTGTTCCCAGAAGAGCAGAAAGGCTGCCGCAAGGGCTCATATGGCTGTAAAGATCAACTAATGATTAATAAAGCTGTAACTGAAGACAGCCACAGAAAGAAGAAAGGCCTCAGTATGGCCTGGATTGACTACAAAAAGGTGTTTGATAGCATCCCCCACACATGGATCCTCGAAACACTAGCCATTAACAAAGTAGCACCAACAATCATAAATTCATAGAGCACTCTATGAATAATGGCAAACAGTCCTACACCTCCAAACAAAAGAGGGACTCATGAAAACCAAAGACATCCCCATTAGAAGAGGAATATTCCAGGGAGACACGCTCTCTCCACTCCTTTTCTGCTTGGCACTGTCACCTCTATCTGATATGCTAAATAGAACTGGATGCGGATATAAATGTTACGGCAAAACGATCAGCCACCTTTATATATGGATGACCTAAAACTATACGCTGCAAATGACAAACAGCTGGAAACACTATTAAAGAGACAGTTCGTGGATTTACCAAAGAAATAGATATGAAATTTGGATTAGAAAAATGCGCGCTAAGTAACCATGAAAAGAGGAAAACTAGTTAAGAGTAACAACATCACACTAGATAAAACCAATGAAAAAAGACTTAGACCAAAGCCAAACTTACAAATACTTAGGAATCCATGAACTAGATAAGACACAACACACACAAATGAAAGAGAAAATAAAAAAGAATATTATAGACGAGTTAGATCAATACTAAAAACAGAGCTCAATGCTAAAAACAAGATAATAGGTATCAACACTTTAGCTGTCCCAGTTATAAGTTACAACTACAATATCTTTAACTGGACACGAAATGAACTGTCCAAAAGATAGGAAAACAAGAAAAATACTGACAGGATCTAGGATGCATCACCAAAATCTGACATAGAAAGACTATATATACAACGTATAAGAAGGTGGTAGAGGCCTTATACAGCTGGAAAACTACTATAAAATACCACCACATAGGACTGCAAAAATACCTACTTCAGAAGGAAGGAAAACTGATCCAGATAGCAGCAAAACACGAGCAAAACAAAAAACTGTTCTCAGTATTTAAGGAAGCTGACAAATACAAAGAAGAAATCATACCACCTAATAAACACAAAGAAGAAGAAGAAGATGATGAAGAAACAACAAAAGCTATAAAACAAATGAAATCCAAACTAAAATAGAACAGCAACGCCCATGATAAAACGATGGCAAGAAAAGCTCCTTCATGGTAAATACTGTGGACTAAACTAAACGCAAAAGAATAGACAAAGAAAAATCCCAGCAATGGTTGAGAAGCTCAGGACTCAAAGCAGAAACAGAGGGATTTTTAATTGGCAGCACAAGACAAAGCCTCCCCACCAGAAATTACCAAAAACATGTAATGAAAAGAAATATTACAAGTAACTGCAGAATATGTGGAGATGGACAAGAAACAATAAATCATATTATCTCTAGCTGCCCAGTCCTGGCTAAGAAGGAATATATTCACAGACATGACAGAGTTGGAACCTACATACATTGGAAGCTATGCCAACATTATGGAATAACAACAAAAAAGATGGTATAGGCACACACCAGAAAAGGTCACAGAAAACGAGAAAGCAACCATACTCTGGGATATGCCGATACACACGATAAAGAATTAAGGCCAACAGACCAGATATAGTTGTCAGAGATCATGAAGAAAAAAAATGCTTTCTAATTGATGTATCAATACCGGCAGATGACAACGTGTCTCTAAAAGAAATGGAGAAACTCTCAAAATACAAAGACCTGGAAATAGAGGTAACTAGAATGTGGAACCTGAAAACAGAAACAATTTCTATCATAGTAGGTGCATTAGGCATGATAAAAAAATATTCAGACAAATACATAACAAAAACACCAGGACTTACAAACACATAACATACAGAAAATTGCACTACTAGGCACTACACAATCCTACGCAGAACACTTTCCATACATAACCATCAGAGCATCACAACAAATCACAGCACATAACCCAAGGCACACAGAGCTGCGCTCGGTAGTGAAGTGAAAGCACGCTATAAAAATAAAACTACTGAATAATAATAATAATAATAATAATAATAATAATAATAATAAGTAATAATAATAATAGTAATAGTAAAATAATAATAGTAATAGTAATAATAATAATAGTAATAGTAATAATAATAATAGTAATAGTAATAATATAATAATAGTAATAATAATAATAGTAATAGTAATAATAATAATAATAATAGTAATAATAATAATAATAATAGTAATAATAATAATAATAATAGTAATAATAATAATAATAATATAATAATAAATATGATAATAATAATAATAATAATGATAATAATAATAATGATAATGATAATAATAATAATAGTAATAATAATATAATAATAGTAATAATAATATAGTAATAATAATAATAATAATAGTAATAATAAGAATAGTAATAATAATAATAATAATAGTAATAGTAATGTATAATAGTAATAGTAATAATAATAATAGTATAGTAAAATATAATAGTAATAGTAAAATAATAATAGTAATAGTAATAATAATAATAGTAATTAGTATAATAATAAATAGTTAATAATAATAATAATAATAGTAATAATAATAATAATAGAAATAATAATAATAATAATAATATAATATTAATAATAATAATATAATAATAATAATAATAATATAATAATAATAATAATAATAGTAATAATAATAGTAATATAGTAATAATAATAATAATAGTAATAATAATAATAATAATAATAATAATAATAATGATAATGATAATGATAATGAAAATGATATGATAATGATAATAATAATAATAATAATAATAATAATGATGATGATGATGATGATGATGATGATGATGATGATGATGATGATGATGATGATGATGATGATGATGATGATGATGATGATGATGATGATAATAATAATAATAGCGAAAATCAAAATGTGATTTGCACTGGATCAACATCTAATAAAATTAGACAAAGGGTGGCTCAGCATTTGTACTCTTTTAAGAATAAAAATTGATGAACTAATATGTAAAACGAAATCATATAGAATAGGTAATGAATTCTTTCTTCTGTGTACACACGAATTTATGAAAATATTAAAAGCTAAAATAAGACTAATCAACACCCAAGATGAATGAAAAATTAAATGTAAACATAAACTGAATTGCTTATTTAATAAGATGAGATAACTTTTGATTCTTTAGAAAATAAATAAAACCCTAACTTTAAATCAAATAAATTTAATCATAATAATTAGATATAAGGTATAATCATATGTTTTTAATTATTTAGTATAACTAGAATATATCTACTTATTTATTTATAAATGTAAGATAATATTTAATTAACTTCTAATTTCAGATATTTTAGTTTCTTAATAAAAATCTATAGTATAATATTAAATGGTATTATTCTAAATTTTTAATCTTAATTTAGAAACTCAATTTTAAGAATAACGTCAATTTAAAGAATAATAGTATAATCAATATATATTAATTGTATTATAATTATAAAAATAATAAAAAATTAGATTTTTTTTTTACTGATTTTTACTAATTTTACTGTCTTTTACTTAGTTCAAAATATTTTTAATTATTTTAAAATATATGTTAAGTAATTTAGCTTATCTATTTACCGTCCTAGAAATTTATAACTTATCAAAGTTTAACATAAAAATAAATTAAATTAACCAGAAAAAATTAGACTATTTCCATCATACACTCACTTCTGGTTTCTCCTGATTTATTATTATTATGAATAGTAGAAAATACCTTTTAAGAACTTTTAAATGTTAATAAGAATTATCTCCCCTACAAAGTAGCTCTCAATGTTGGATTATACAATTGATGGTAGCCAGTTTTAATTCATGGAGAGAAAATTACCATACAGATAAGTTAACATTTCTTTTTACTAATATTTCTTTTTTCCTACTTTTATTCCACATTTCTGTTCATTATTTACTAAAGTAAAATTATTCCAACAACTTCTAGTTATATAATTTTAGTTTGTCATGTCTTAATATACGATGTAAATAGCAAAATAAGTTCATATAAGACAGACCTGAAGATTGACAATATAACCATTTTAATATGGTACTGTATATAGACATTCTAATTCAACAATATCGAGGAATATGTTGTCATGAAACGCGAGTAGACAAGATAATGTAAAGTATATGATTTGAAATAAGAATTGTAGGTATTAATTTTGATAATTTTAATATTTAGTCCTATATGTACCTATTGTGGATAATGTCATTCAATGATGATTGAGTTGCTTGAGGGTAATTCTGTCTCTTAAACCTATCTATAAATATATATATATATATATATATATATATATATATATATATATATATATATATATTATATATATATATATATAAAGCAATAAAGATTCAAGTCAATTTTAATGAATTTACTTGAATATGGTACCTAACTTAGATGCACCAAAAAACATACGGTTTAACAATACAGTAATGGGGGTGATTATAAGCGAGAAAGAAGCACAAGAATGGATAAGTTTTTAGTACAATCGTTCATACAAAGACAGGCTTATTAAAAGTTGCAAAATTGCAGCATATAAACGTGTCCCGTACTCATCAGCTAAAATACATGTGAGTTCTCTAGACATCTTAGTGGTTGAGGCTATACTCATGAGTAATGTAGATATTAAGTAACATAAACAGATTTCCAAAGTTCATTAAAGTTCTTTAAAGATGATGTACAGTCTTATCACAGATTTTTAAAAAAGTTTTTAAAAATCTGTGATAAGACTGTACATCATCTTTAAAGAACTTTAATGAACTTTGGAAATCTGTTTATGTTACTTAATTATCTACATTACTTCATGAGTATAGCCTCAACCACTAAGATGCTAGAGAACTCACATGTATTTTAGCTGATGAGTACGGGACACGTTTATATGCTGCAATTTTTTGCAACTTTTAATAAAGCCTGTCTTTGTATGAAACGATTGTACTAAAAACTTATCCATTCTTGTTGCTTCTTTCTCGTATATATATATATATATATATATATATATATATATATTATATATATATATATAATATATATGTTATATATATAAGTACACACATATATATTATATATAACAACACACACACACACATATATATATGTGTGTGTGTGTGTGTTATACATGAATATATATGTATATAAACAATGAATATATATATATTAATGAAGAAGCTCTCACGTAAGAAGATGTGTTTCCAATTGTATTTCGTTTTTGTATTTGGTTCGGAAGATTCTTTATGTGAATTCGTGTGTTAAAGCATATTTTGTTGTGTCTGGGGAGAGTCATTTTGTTTTAATCCCCGAAAGAATGAAAGGGCAAAGTTGACCTCGACGTACTTTGAATTCAAAAAGTAAAAACAGACGAAATCTCACAAAGCATTTTGCCAGCTCGCTGCCTTCTTTACAACTAGTAACAATCATTTCTACTGGAAGCGCAAGGCCTCAAATTTTGGGGAAGGAATTAAGTTGATTATATCAACCCCAGTGCGTAACTGGTACTTATTTTATCGAAAAGGTAAAGTCGACCTCGGCGGAATTTGAACGCAGAATGTATAGAGGGACGGAATGATACAAAGCATTTTGCTCGATGCGTAACGATTCTGTCAGCTCGCTGCTTTCTCCTTGGAATAATGATAAGATGATTTAATCTAGTAAACCTAGTAATTAATCCCCACCAGCTTGATAACAATTGTAATTAATTGTTATAATAATACAGTCAGCGGTCAACTGCAAGTGGGTATGACTAGGCCTTCTCTCGTTAGTTTTCATGCCTGTGAAGTCACATGCAGGTATAGATGGAAGCACTCCGTCGGTTACGACGACGAGGGTTCCGGTTGATCCGATCAACGGAACAGCCTGCTCGTGAAATTAACGTGTAAGTGGCTGAGCACTCCACAGACACGTGTACCCTTAACGTAGTTCTCGGGGATATTCAGCGTGACACAGAGAGTGACAAGGCCGGCCCCTTGAAATACAGGTACAACAGAAACAGAAAGTAAGAGTGAGAGAAAGTTGTGGTGAAAGAATACAGCAGGGATCACCACCAGCCCCTGCCGGAGCCTCGTGGAGCTTTTAGGTGTTTTCGCTCAATAAACACTCACAACGCCCGGTCTGGGAATCGAAACCGCGATCCTACGACCGCGAGTCCGCTGCCCTAACCACTGGGCCATTGCGCCTCCACATATGCAGACATAGACAGACACCCTCAAAGCTCTTCCACTCCTGAAGTTTTGTAACGAAATCTGCGAAGAGGCGGTTTGGAAGGAACATTCCAAACGACAGACTTCAGATTTAATCGGACACCGAATTCCACATAACACTTGCCAAATCTCCGACCTAAGAATTGGTCCCTCTTTTCTTTCTACTATACCAGAATCCTTTAAATATTTCGCAGTTGCAAATATTCCCTTTCTTACTAAATATAAAAACTATGAATAAAAGTTTAACAGATATTAATATATTACGTTTTTGCAATTAGTTTACAAAATTCTTGAACTGGTATGTTGAAGCAGAACTTGTTGTATCTCGGAAGGTCATTATGCCAATTATGAACACCTGCATTGGTTCAATTCCACTTCTTTATTATTCGCCAGTTGGTTTACTGTATTTTAAACAACAAACTAACCGCTTGTTTCAACTAGGCTTATCAAAGTCCTTTCATCACCACATGCAACCTCTTCAGTGACACACCTTCTCTCCTCTAAATCAGCTTCATCTATGTCCGGCTCTCTCTCTCTTGGTTTTCGTTTCAATATTTATGCAGGAGTGGCTGTGTGGTAAGTAGCTTGCTAACCAACCACATTGTTCCGGGTTCAGTCCCACTGCGTGGCATCTTGGGCAAGTGTCTTCTGCTATAGCCTCGGGCCGACCAATGCCTTGTAAGTGGATTTGGTAGACGAAAACTGAAAGAAGCCTGTCATATATATGTATATATATGTATGTGTGTGTGTGTGCCTGTGTTTGTCCCCCTAGCATTGCTTGACAACCGATGCTGGTGTGTTTACGTCCCCGTCACTTAGCGGTTCGGCAAAATAAACCGATAGAATAAGTACTGGGCTTCCAAAGAATGAGTCCCGGAGTCGATTTGCTCGACTAAAGGTGGTGCTCCAGCATGGCCGCAGACAAATGACTGAAACAAGTAAAAGAGTAAAGAGAGTTGAATGGATGTGAGT
>NC_043016.1:6566815-6643194 GCF_006345805.1 Octopus sinensis | reverse complement strand
GTGGAAAAAGGAGAAGAAGAAGAAAAAGTAGAAGAAGAAGAAATGAGAAGAAGAAGGAGAAGAAGGAGGAGAAGGAGAAGGAGAAGAAGAAGGAGAAGAAGAACAACAACAACAACAAAAATCCATCATAAACAAAGATATATCTTGTGATGACTGCATGAAAACATAATTATAAACGACAATATACATAATTATAAACAATAATTAATATACATAATGAAACAATGGTGTTGTGTAACGTGAGTAGGACAGTGGTGAGAGTCATTTCTAGATGGGTTGATTTTACTGTCTTCAAGCCATTTGTCACCGCTATCACCATCAACATCATCATCATCACTTTCACCATCATTAATACCATCATTGTCATCTCCATCATCATCATCACCATCATTGTCATCATTATCACCATTACAACCACCACCACCACCACCACAACTATCATTTGTCTAGGTATGTGGTCCACCATTTCTGCTGTCCTTTTTTACATCCCATTTGTGAAGTTCTGTATAACTGATATCAGCCTTCACTACTTCTAGACATAGCATAAAATACGAAATACCAAAACATGAAATGGAAAACAAGACAAGTAACATAAAGAACGACCCTTCATCAGATGCTGGCTGTTTTATCTACTCCACATTTCGAGCAATTCTCGAAAATATGTGCCTTCGAGGAAACAGTTGCTCGTGCAAACCAAAGGAAAATTTTGGATTTGCTGAGGGTCAAAGCTGGTAACAAAAAAAGGACAGTGAAAACAAACAGTGAGAGCTGCTAGGTCATACGAGGTAAGGTGGCAACTGCTGGAGGAACATTCTTTGGCAGGAGAAAAGATGGGAGAGGAGACAGAGAAGAATGCGTCTGGTCTGTAACACAGACCAGAAGAAAAGAAAGATGATCACGTGGGGAAAAGAAAGATGGACGATGGTCACATGTGAGCAACAAGAGAGTAAAGGAGGAAGAGGGAGAAAGAGAGGGACAGATAGAAAATGGTGAAGGGGAGAAAAAGAATTTGAGAAAGGAAGAGAGAAAGCAAAAGGTGGAGAGAGAGAGAACAGTACAGGTGAGAGTTGCATCAAAATTATTAAGATAAACTTACTTGGAAATGGATGTGTGGCGTTCAATCATATAATTATATAAATAATATATATATATATATATATACACATACATATATGTACATACATACATATATATGTATATATACATGCATATATGGCTATAGGATATCAAAATGTAAACAACATGAAATACGAAAACATGAAATAGGAAGATAAACTTTGAGGTGTGTGAAGAAGTGCCACTCCCAATCGATTGAAGGAATCCAGGGTAGAGGTAGACCTAGGAAGACATGGGACGAGGTGGTCAAGCATGACCTTCGTATGTTGAACCTCACTGAGGATTTGACGAAAGACCAAGACCTCTGGAGATATGCTGTGACTTTGAAGACCTGTTCATGGCTTGCAGGACAGTCTGTTGTGCTTGAGGAGACCTATTGTGCCAAGTTCATCAACATCAAAATAAAAATTGTATGGATATTGTAGTTGTGATATCCGTGCTGGTGTCACGTCGGGCCTCACAGAGGAAATGACGATACACTGTATTGGATATACTGGGTAATAAACTTACCACATCAAATGTTTGACAAATGATAAAGTCAACATGTTAATGGTGGATACATGCGATAACGTTTGGAAAGATCTTTAAAAATTTTAGCTTAATAACATGGAAAATTTCTTACACACATTGCACTTTAGCTTTTCTGTATCACTTTTCCAGTGCTTACATCAACCCCTCCCCCCCATCATCATCATCATTTAATGTTCTTTTACCCATGCTAGCATGGGTCAGTCTTTGATAAACAGACAGATAAATAGGCAAAAGAAGTTTGCTTCCCAATAATCTTGTTTTCTGGTTCAGTTTCCCTGTATAGCATCTTAATTATATTGTGGGACTGTTCTGTTATAGCCCCAGGTCAACCAAAGCCTTGTGAGAAAATTTGGTTGAAACCGAAAGAAGCCCATCATATATATATATGAGCTGGCAGAAACGTTAGCACGCCGGGCGAAATGCGTAGCCGTATTTCGTCTGCCGTTACGTTCTGAGTTCAAATTCCGCCGTGGTCGACTTTGCCTTTCATCATTTCGGGGTTGATAAATTAAGTACCAGTTACGCACTGGGATCGATGTAATCGAATTAATCCGATTGTCTGTCCTTGTTTGTCCCCTTGTGGGTAGTAAAGAAATATATATATATATATATATATATATATGGTGTCCTTCATTTCAATCTTGCATAAAAACATTTCCAGTCAGCCATGGAAAAACATTACCTTGTCTTGAAACAGGTGAAGGTTGGCAACAAGAAGGGCACCCAGTTGTAGAAAAATTTACCTTAACAAATTCCATGTAACCAATGTCAGGTATGCAAGAGTAGCTGGGACAATAAATATAAAGTTTTCGGTGGTGGTGGTTAGTGAGGTTTGTGTTTGTAATTGTTTTATGAAACTAATGTTATTTTTATTCTTTGGTTTTGTTTCTTTGAGTCCATTGAGGTCTTTTTTTTGTGTGTTTTGTCTATAGTTTTTCTTTTCTATTCATTTCCGTCTTTTGTTTAAAACATAAACAAGAACTGCCACCTTCCCTGTTGAAGTCGTTGTTGTTGTTCTCTGTTAATCAAGTCTGGAAATGTAGTGTATTGTTTCAGGAATAGTTTCTCAGGAAGAAATACATGTATGCATATGTATTTGTACATGTGTGTGTGTGTTTGTTGATGTGTGCGTATATGTAAATACATATGTATGTAGACACACATCTCTCTCTCTCTCTCTGTCTTTCTCTGTCTCCTTCTTCTTCTGTCTCTATATATACGTGTCTGTCTCTGTGTGTGTGTATATAAGCACATGCATATGCATATATATATATGTGTGTGCATGTGTGTGTATAGAAACACATGCATATGCATATATATGTGTGTGATGTGTGTCTTTTGAGTGTGTGTGTGTATATATACCGGCACACATTTATGCATACAAACACTGAAATACTGAAGATATCACATATATATATATATACATGCATACATACTACATATATAATACATACTATATATAATATCTATATATAATTATATAGTATACACACACACATATATAATACATATATATATATATCATATATATATACATATATATATACACATATATGATGTATCTATTTAGCTATCTATCTATCTATCTATCTATATATATATATACCACTTTATATATATATATATATATATATATATATATATATATCTATACAATATGTTACATTACTCGGTAGTCAAGATAAAACTCTGAGTTTCAGATGCCGAAGTGGAAATCCACAACACCATCTCTTCGGTTATCTGGCTATTTGAAAACGTTATGAAAAAATACCGTTAAAATGAAGGGAAATTACTCTGTTATAACTCTGCTTTGCCTGCGTACTTATACATCGCTCGCATTTTTTGTCATAAAAATATATAAAATACATAAAATATTAAAAAATATTAAAAATATAAAATCTTCTTGGGACATAACACAGAAAGCATGTTCTATCCGTTTTCTTTAGGGGACCAAAAACGTAACAGAAATTTAGTCACATGTGGCATGATCCGAAAAGCTCTGTCCTTGTATTTAGACATGTGGTAGGGTCTAAGCTGCTTTTCCAGATAAGCCATCTCTCCATGTCGCATAAACCGCACCTTCCTCTGCCGTTAGTGTAGGGCTTACATCTGGCCAAAATCTTCCATTGTATGTTATAATCGACACCTTTATCTTTAAAGACCAAATATGATTGGATAATTGTGTCGCTTTTCTTTTGTTCCAGTGCCTAAAGCTCAAAGTGTGGTTATTGAACCTGGCCTTGAAATTACCCTCTGTCAGGCCCACGTATTTCTTCGTCGAAACGGTGTCTTTAGTGGTTATAGAGTTTACAGTAGCTTCATATATGATGGTCTTGGACATGCAAGCTCCATTTAGCGGGCACAATTCTTTATTCCTGCATGAACAGCTGTTTTCTTCTTGGTGTTTTTTGTATGTTATGATTGATTATGTTTTTAAAATTGGTAGTTGAACTAAAACTAATTTTTAAATTGTGTCTATTGAAGAGTTTCCTATAAGCATGGTTAACTGGAAAATGTCTATCTATCAGTGCTAGGAATATTTACCTATATTGAAGGCCACCTCGGGTGAGTAAGGGGGCGTAAACCAGATGACCTTCCTATTTCTATTATTCCTTTTCCTTACTGTTGGGCTGGTGATAGGTGTATATTTTATTTTTTCGCTAAAACCACTATCTTTTAAAGCTTTATTATAAACTGGGGCAACGCTATTGAAGATGTCCTCATTAGATGAGAGGCTAGAAATCCTCTTACTAATATTTTTAACTAATTTTTGAATACTATAGGGGGATGGCATGAACCTACATTAATATAACTTAGTCTATCATTGGGCTTCCTATAAGGCTTATAAATATTATTATTAAGATCTAAGGAAACGTCTAAGAAATTGACAACCGTCATGTTAGTGTCTATAGTTATACTAAGTCCGAAGTGTTTCATTAACTGGATAATATCCTTCCTAAAACGATCTTGTGCTGGTCCATTTGTATTAGCTGTTAAGGCGAGGGCATCATCTTTGTAGATGGCGAAATGTACGTTAGGGAATGTCTTACCGAAGGTATCTAGGAGAAAGAGTCCAATTAGATCACAGATGCCTGCCCCATCATATGAACCCATGCTCACATCGAAAGCGCCCTCCGTGTCGGTGTTTTTTACCCACTTTGCATTCTCACTGAAAAGTAATGTCTTTCTAGCATGGAAGATTATATCCTTATCATTGGTACTAATTTCTATGAAGTCACTAGCAAAGATTAGGGCTTTATCTAGCAGTTCTTTAGAGATAGAGGCATAAAAATCAACAATATCGAATTGTGTAAACCTCGCTTTTTTCTTATTCTTAATAGCTTAAACCAGTCTACGACTTCTATACTATTGGATCATTGCACTAGCCTAGTATCGGTCTTAATTTTCGTATTTATTTTATCTAAAATTTCTTTGCTAATAATCCCTAGTTCTGACTTGGCTGGGTTGATAAGCCTACATTTAGGGTTGGAAGGAAGTTTCTTTGTGTCTTTAATAGTAATAAAGGCCTCTTTTTGGGGGAGGTTTCTATTTTTTTTATCTAATTTAAGTTTAGCGCGATGACGCTAGCTTCTTTATTAATTTCGTTATATGTCTGTGCCCTAGCCTTAGTATAATTATTAGTGATGCTGTTGTGTAAGAGTTGTGTGTATTTGCTGTTATCTACCAGGTATAAGTTCTTGGTTTTATCCGAAAAAAGTGCTTTTTTCTTGGAGCTTTTTATATGATCAATATCTTTTTTCAATTTATGTTGGAATTATTAAAAGACTTACGAAACTTTATTTTGCTCATGATCTTCAGCAGGTCCGCTTCGAAATCTTCCAAGCCTTTAATCCTAGGAAGGCATTTTTTGGATTTTATCCGATAAAAATGTTTTCCTTGGTGTTCGCTTCTGTGTCAAAAAAGAAAGCCTTCCATCTCATACGCTTAATTACATCAGTAATTTTTTGCAGAAGTTTCTTAGAGTAAAAATCCTTTGATGGGATCGGTATATTTTTCATAGAATAATCTATGATATTGATCATATAAAAGATATTGATCATATAAAAAGCTCCAAGAAAAAAGCACTTTTTTCGGATAAAACCAAGAACTTATACCTGGTAGATAACAGCAAATACACACAACTCTTACACAACAGCATTACTAATAATTATACTAAGGCTAGGGCACAGACATATAACGAAATTAATAAAGAAGCTAGCGTCATCGCCGCTAAACTTAAATTAGATAAAAAAATAGAAACCCTCCCCCAAAAAGAGGCCTTTATTACTATTAAAGACCACAAAGAAAACTTCCTTTCCAACCCTAAATGTAGGCTTATCAACCCAGCCAAGTCAAACTAGGGATTATTAGCAAAGAAATTTTAGATAAAATAAATACGAAAATTAAGACCGATACTAGGCTAGTGCAATGATCCAATAGTATAGAAGTCGTAGACTGGTTTAAAGCTATTGAATAAGAAAAAAGCGAGGTTTACACAATTCGATATTGTTGATTTTTATGCCTCTATCTCTAAAGAACTGCTAGATAAAGCCCTAATCTTTGCTAGTGACTTCATAGAAATTAGTACCAATGATAAGGATATAATCTTCCATGCTAGAAAGACATTACTTTTCAGTGAGAATGCAAAGTGGGTAAAAACACCGACACGGAGGGCGCTTTCGATGTGAGCATGGGTTCATATGATGGGGCAGGCATCTGTGATCTAATTGGACTCTTTCTCCTAGATACCTTCGGTAAGACATTCCCTAACGTACATTTCGCCATCTACAAAGATGATGCCCTCGCCTTAACAGCTAATACAAATGGACCAGCACAAGATCGTTTAGGAAGGATATTATCCAGTTAATGAAACACTTCGGACTTAGTATAACTATAGACACTAACATGACGGTTGTCAATTTCTTAGACGTTTCCTTAGATCTTAATAATAATATTTATAAGCCTTATAGGAAGCCCAATGATAGACTAAGTTATATTAATGTAGGTTCATGCCATCCCCCTATAGTATTCAAAAATTTAGTTAAAAATATTAGTAAGAGGATTTCTAGCCTCTCATCTAATGAGGACATCTTCAATAGCGTTGCCCCAGTTTATAATAAGCTTTAAAAGATAGTGGTTTTAGCGAAAAAATAAAATATACACCTATCACCAGCCCAACAGTAAGGAAAAGGAATAATAGAAATAGGAAGGTCATCTGGTTTACGCCCCTTACTCACCCGAGGTGGCCTTCAATATAGGTAAATATTTCCTAGCACTGATAGATAGACATTTTCCAGTTAACCATGCTTATAGGAAACTCTTCAATAGACACAATTTAAAAATTAGTTTTAGTTCAACTACCAATTTTAAAAACATAATCAATCATAACATACAAAAAACACAAGAAGAAAACAGCTGTTCATGCAGGAATAAAGAATTGTGCCCGCTAAATGGAGCTTGCATGTCCAAGACCATCATATATGAAGCTACTGTAAACTCTATAACCACTAAAGACACGTTGTTCGACGAAGAAATACGTGGGCCTGACAGAGGGTAATTTCAAGGCCAGGTTCAATAACCACACTTTGAGCTTTAGGCACTGGAACAAAAGAAAAGCGACACAATTATCCAATCATATTTGGTCTTTAAGAGATAAAGGTGTCGATTATAACATACAATGGAAGATTTTGGCCAGATGTAAGCCCTACACTAACGGCAGCGGAAGGTGCGGTTTATGCGACATGGAGAGATGGCTTATCTGGAAAGCAGCTTAGACCCTACCACATGTCTAAATACAAGGACAGAGCTTTTCGGATCATGCCCACATATGACTAAATTTCTGTTACGTTTTTGGTCCCCTAAGAAAACGGATAGAACATGCTTTCTGTGTTATGTCCCAAGAAGATTTTATATATTTTAATATTTTTTATATATTTTTTATGTATTTATATAATTTTTATGACGAAAAATGCGAGCGATGTATAAGTACGCAGGCAAAGCAGAGTTATAACAGAGTAATTTCCCTTCATTTTTAACGGTATTTTTTCATAACGTTTTCAAATAGCCAGATAACCGAAGAGATGCTGTTGTGGATTTCCACTTCGGCATCTGAAACTCAGAGTTTATCTTGACTACCGAGTAATGTAACATATTGTATAGATAAATTTCCTCTATTTACATAATATTGAGGTCTCTTTCTTTCTTTTGTTATCTTACCGTTTTATCAATATATATATTATATATATATATATATACACACACACACACACATACATATATATATATATGCACACACATATATATATTAAATATGTGCTATTCATGTTGTGAGGGTAAAACTTTAGATCTGTTCATACACAAGCTCTTCCCTACCATTTACTACTATCACCAACACCCACTCTCTTACATTATGAATGCTTGAATAAAGAGGGAACGCTTGGTCCTTTTTACCATCTGATACACCTCCACCTCCATTTACCCTCGCTGAACTGTGGGTCACTTCCTTTTCATCATGACATTCCTTCATTGATATCACTCTCTTACTGCTACTATCTTGACCGGCTGCCATTTGCATTCTCTTACCATTAAAATCCTCTTCTAAAATATCTAGCTGCAACTCCTTTTCTCCAAGATCACTTGTTACTCACACCCATAATACCCTCTCACTTCTAGCCATTTCTACCACTATATATATATATATATCATCATCATCATCATCGTTTAACATCCGTTCTCCATTCTAGCATGGGTTGGACGCTTCGACCGGGGATCTGGGAAGCCAGAAGGCTGCACCAGGCTCCAGTCTTATCTGGCAGTGTTTCTACAGCTGGATGCCCTTCCTAACGCCAACCACTCCGTGAGTGTAGTGGGTGCTTTTTACGTGCCACCCGCACAGGTGCCAGGCAAGGCTGGCAATGGCCACGGTCGGATTGGTGCATTTTACGTGCCACCGGCACGGAAGCCAGTCGAGGCGGCGCTGGCATCGGCCACAATTCGGATAGTGCTTTTTACATATATATATATATATATATATATGCTACAAAGTAAGATAGAGGTTATGGGTGTAACCCACTATGGGATATCATTTATCCAATATACTGTTGGTAAAGTACCCAAATTCTTAATACATAAATGTTTTTAATTGCAATGCAATTAAGTCATATATTGTAGCTGTAAGAAGTAATTTCTGGATTTCATTAATTTATAATATGACTTTTGAAATCTGTATTTGTATTATTATCTTATCTATTGATTTATATAATATTTTGTATGCTTTTGATGTTCTCAGTTTGTTGATGAACAAAGTTGATGAACAAGTTGATGAACAAATTAATTTGTTTCTTCTCATTTTCTTATTTGTTATATATATATTTATATATATATATATATATATGTATATATAATCATTCCTTCTCTCTCTTGTCAGAAGACATGTAAGTTTCATTAGTCTCTCTCTCTCTCTCCATTTCCATTTGCCATATCTGTCTCTCTTGTTTATCAGCACTTTTCCATACTGTCACCCTAATCACTCTTTTTCTTCCTTCATACTAATGTTTCATATACATGTCATTACGTGTGTCAGAAGCAGTATTTGTTTAGATTGGCAAGCTGTGTATCATACCTAAAGCAGTTATATCAGGGAAAGCCATATCAACTATGGTGTATTCAGCCAGAGATAATATAATATGGACCAGCAGCAGCAGATGAAAATTGTCCAGCAGTGATGGTGGCATTGCTAAATGCATATCTCTGCCTGTTTGGGTTTCATCGGTAGCAAGTATCATCTATTAATTAGTTGGCTGGCATAAGTATACATACGTGTCAATGAGCCTTATTCCCTTGTCTCTTTCTAAATGGAGTTTACAAACTCTAGTATCACCACATACACACACACACACACACACACACACACACACACACACACACACACACTCACTCACACACTCACTCACTCACTCACTCATTCACTCACTCACTCATTCACTCACTCACTCACTCACTCATTCACTCACTCACTCACTCACTCATTCACTCACTCACTCATTCACACTCACTCACTCACTCACACATGTAGCCTCACTCACTCACTCTCACATGTAGCCTCACTCACTCACTCACTCACTCACTCACACATGTAGCCGCACTCACTCACTCTCACATGTAGCCTCACTCATCTTCCAATGCACAGAGTGTTTGGGATAAATTTGACAATTTGCATAAAAGGAAAATAAAACATATTTTCCCATCTAAAAATAAAAAAATATTTTAAAAGATCAGGAAATAACATTTAGATTATGGCTGAGAGATAATAGTTAACTGAAAGTAGTTGCCCTCAGCTTCCACCACAGCCTGAAGATAGCTCCAGAACCTTGCACATGTGTTCCTCATTGAGTCCCTGGAAAGATCTTTGAACTCATCCTGTGTCTTGGCCCACAGCTCAGCCATGGTATTGCAAGCGGAACAGTTGATGTCTTTCTCAATCACACCCCACACATAGTTATCCATGGGATTAAAATTGGAGGAACTGGGAGGTGAGGTTGTAGAGATTCTCTGACAACCACTACTGGCTCTTTCCAAAAGTCATAATGCTGGTAGATGTAGTTCGTAAAAAGTCAAGGGTTTGCAAACTAGTAGTGGATGCATATGAATATTAGCTAAATCTCACCACTGTCTTCATGCTGGAGAGATAGGTAAGATACCTGTCTCTTCCATATGTTTGACTTCTTGTGCACTACCTCTGCCAACATTACGACATAATTCTGAGCATCCCCGAAACAGCTGTTGGACCAGTAATACCATACCTTCTCTCCTCTATTTCTTTTCTTTGAGTAAATCTGCGCTGTAAATATATAAATGTCTACATATTTATATATGTCTGAGTATATTGTCTTATTCAGTCTTAAGGTGGCGAGCTGGCAGAAACGTTAGCACGCCGGGCAAAATGCGTAGCCGTATTTCGTCTGCTGTTATGTTCTGGGTTCAAATTCCGCCGGGGTTGACTTTGCCTTTCATCCTTTTGGGGTCGATAAATTAAGTACCAGTTACGCACTGGGGTCGATGTAATCGACTTAATCCGTTTGTCTGTCCTTGTTTGTCCCCTTTGTGTTTAGCCCCTTGTGGGTAGTAAAGAAATATATATTCAGTCTTTTGCTTTTTCTCTATTTACACACACACACACACACGCACACACACACACGCACACGTATGCACATTCACACACACACACACACACACACACAAACACACAAATAATAGTTATACACATGGTTGTGTGGTTGAAACTCATACTTTCTAACAAAGGTCTCCAGTTCAATCTCATTGTTGCAGCACGTTGAACAAGTATCTGAAAATGTACCCTTAACCAAACCAAAGCTTAGTGGGTGAATTTGGTAGATAGAAACTGAAATGAATCCATTGTGTGTGTTGTGTGTGTGTGTGTATTTGAATAACTGGTGTTTGACATATGATATAGCAATCTAGATCCATATATGTATATATGTATACGTATACACACACATATATATGTGTGTGTGAGTGTATATGTGTGTATATGCATATATGTATACGTGTATGTTTGTATATATTGTGAGTATGTATGTGTGCGTGTGTGTGTGTATATGTACATATATATAGATATATATGTCTACATATTAATCTGTGCTCATTTGCCTTTTTGTAGGTCTATATATATTAGTGTGAATATGTGTATACATGTATGTGGGCATGTGTTTATGTGTGTATATGTATGTATATGTATATATATATATATATATATATACACACACACCACACACACACACACATATATATATATATAATATATATATATATATATATACATATATATATATATACTAGTATTCTGATCCCCCTAGTCACCACTCTGTTTACTATTTCAGCCTCGCCTCGTTTTTGCATATTCTGTATAATTCACTAGTTATCGTTATAGATATTTAAGATCTATCTCCCTTACAGGGCTGATTAGAAATTGGCTGCCGATTCTTCGCGGGGTTTCTCTCCCCCTCTTTTTACATTGTCTGTCTGGACTCCTTCTCTTCCTACTCCTCGCCATGGCTATGCATACTTAAGCTAGTAACCTGCTTCATTCTTGATTCCGAATTCCTTTTGCCAAGTCTGTCCATAAACGAAGTGATCCCAAGATAAGAAATCTTTGAACTTTAATTCATCCGTATCTCTATTTATTATTATTATTTATTAATTATTATTATTCTGATCCCCCTAGTCGCCACTCTGTTTACTATTTCAGCCTCGCCTCGTTTTTGCATATTCTGTATAATTCACTAGTTATCGTTATAGATATTTAAGATCTATCTCCCTTACGGGGGTGATTAGAAATTGGCTGCCGATTCTTCGCGGCGCGCCCGCCCTACCCACCCCCACCACCAATACCGGATATCTCTATTTTGCTCCAACTATACCGGATGTCGTTTCTCCCACCACCATTATAGGTGTCTACTCTTTGAACCCCCCTCTTCAATACGCTATTTCACCATGCATTACCCCTCTCTCAATATCCTACGTTCTACTTGCCTAGAACCTGTCCTCTGAACCACCCCTCCCACTGGTGCTCCCCTATATTTCTGCACCCCCCCCCACCACCATTATAGGTGTCTACTCTTTGAACCCCCCTCTTCAATATGCTATTTCACCATGCATTACCCCTCTTTCGATATCCTACGTTCTACTTGCCTAGAACCTGTCCTCTGAACCACCCCTCCCACTGGTGATCCCCTATATTTCTGCACCCCCCACCACCATTATAGGTGTCTACTCTTTGAACCCCCCTCTTCAATACGCTATTTCATTCACCATGCATTACCCCTCTTTCGATATCCTACGTTCTACTTGCCTAGTACCTGTCCTCTGAACCACCCCTCCCCTGGTGCTCCCCTATATTTCTCTGCACCCCCCCCCACCACCATTATAGGTGTCTACTCTTTGAACCCCCCTCTTCAATATGCTATTTCACCATGCATTACCCCTCTTTCGATATCCTACGTTCTACTTGCCTAGAACCTGTCCTCTGAACCACCCCTCCACTGGTGATCCCCTATATTTCTGCACCCCCCACCACCATTATAGGTGTCTACTCTTTGAACCCCCCTCTTCAATACGCTATTTCACCATGCATTACCCCTCTTTCGATATCCTACGTTCTACTTGCCTAGTACCTGTCCTCTGAACCACCCCTCCCACTGGTGCTCCCCTATATTTCTGCACCCCCCCATAAAAAAAGCACCATCCGAACGTGGCCGATGCCAGACCCCTCTGGCACCTGTGCAGGTGGCACGTAAAAATCACCCACTACACTCGCGGAGTGGTTGGCGTTAGGAAGGGCATCCAGCTGTAGAAACACTGCCAGACTAGACTGGAGCCTGGGGCAGTCCCGAGCTCCCCAGACCCCGGTCGAAACCGTCCAACCCGTGCTAGCGCGGAAAACGGACGTTAAACGATGATGATGATGATGATGATGATATATATATATGTAAATATATGTATACGTATATATATTTTCTTATGTGTATATGTGAGTGTATTAACACGTGTGTATGTGTCAAACTTTGCACAGATGTCTGAATCTTGTTTTATGTACAAATCTATGCACATATTTATCTATACTATATACATATATTTATGTATATATACATGTGTGTACCCGCGTATATGAGTTCCTATACATATATTCGTATATATTCGTCCATACGTGTGCGTATGCACATGTATGTAGTTGTAGGTATATGCCCATATACTTGGATGTGTGAGTGTGAGTGTGTATGTATATGTGCGTATATATCTCTGTGTATGTATATATGCGTCTAAGCACGAATGCAAAAAGATTTTTCGTCTAAGTATTATCTACCTTTCACCTTCTGCTTCCTTTACTTTCTCTTAACAGTTAATGATAATGAAAGCTGATTACGTTATTTTCTCTAGACTAGAATGAATACTTTCTACGTTCATAATTAAAATCTTTTTGCGTTTCAATAATTTTTCTCTGATTTTACTCATTCTCGATTTTGATGAACGTAGCGGAATGAAAGCCGACTCAAGAAATCTCTAGTGAGACTTTTTATTGATGTACCTGAAGAGACCCAGAACGGGTTGAAACATGTGTTGTACCCAATAAAGTCTGTTACACATTCCATCTCCTGAACCCAACATATGTTCAGTCCCATTCATGGCACCATGGACAAGTGTTTTCTGCGATAGCCTTGGGTTGAATGAAGCCTTGTAATTGAATTTGGTGGGTGGAAGTTTCTGTTGTGTGTGTACATGCGTGTAAGTGCTTGTGCCTCTAACAGAGAGGAGGGAAATATTCTAAAGAAACTCAAACTCAATCTAAATATATTGGTGTCTAAATAATTATATCTAATTAAATATGCCGATATCTTATTAATGAATTCAGAGAAATTTCTAGTAATTAGAAACGATTATGTTGTCATTATCATTTGCAATATGATCTAGCTAGAAAGATAATTGGCTCTGATTTATTAATTGTGAATGGGGGTATGTGTATGTGTGGATCTGAGTGTTGTGTATGTGTGTATGTGTGAAGATGTGTGCATGTGTATATGTGTGTGTGTATGTGTGTGTGTATGTGTGTGTATACTCATGTTTGTGTATGTGTGTATGTGTGAAGATGTGTGCATGTGTATATGTGTGTGTGTATGTGTGTGTATACTCATGTTTGTGTATGTGTGTATGTGTGAAGATGTGTGCATGTGTATATGTGTGTGTGTATGTGTGTGTGTATGTGTGTGTATACTCATGTTTGTGTATGTGTGTATGTGTGAAGATGTGTGCATGTGTATATGTGTGGTGTGTATGTGTGTGTATACTCATGTTTGTGTATGTGTGTATGTGTGAAGATGTGTGCATGTGTATATGTGTGTGTGTATGTGTGTGTATACTCATGTTTGTGTATGTGTGTATGTGTGAAGATGTGTGCATGTGGTATGTGTGTGGTGTATGTGTGTGTATGTGTGTGTATACTCATGTTTGTGTATGTGTGTATGTGTGAAGATGTGTGCATTGTATATGTGGTGTGTATGTGGTGTGTGTATGTGTGTGTATACTCATGTTTGTGTATGTGTGTATGTTTCGTGTGTGTATGTGAACGTGTGTGATGATGTGCATAAGAATGTGTATTTTTATGCATGTGTGAAGACATGTGCATGTTCATATATGTGTGAGGATGCATATGTATTTTGTGTAGTGGTATGAAGATGTGTGTGAGAATGGACTGTTGGTAAATGGACCAAAATCCTTAAAATGGTGTTGTTTATCCTGTTGATTTGAAGTAAATTCTTTATTCACACATTTTTCTAAGTAACCCATTTTAGAAAGATTTTTTTCAAGAAATCTTTGATAAGGGCTGCAAAGTAGACAGAACTAGCCATCCCCCCCAAAAAAACAACAACTGCCTAAAAAAAAATAAAGAAATCCATTGCAGAAAATGCTACCATTTAGATATTTAGTAATTAACTATGCCAGTCTTAACATATCTTAATTAGCAATGTCAGTGTGTTAACATATTTACCTTGCATGCATAATCACTCATCTTTGTCTGTGTGTTTGCAAAATTACTGGAAAACGGCTGAACAGATTTTCACCAAGTTTGAGTGAGGGGCTTGAAATGATGAATATTTGGTTTGATTATCTTCAAATGGTGATGATGATGATCATCATCATCATCATTATCGTTTAACATCCGCTTTCCATGCTAGCATGGGTTGGACGATTTTGACTGAGGGCTGGCGAACCAGATGGTTGCACCAGGCTCCAATCTTGATTTGGCATGGTTTCTACAGCTGGATGCCCTTCCTAACACCAACCACTCCGAGAGTGTAGTGGGTGCTTTTTACATGCCACCGGCATGGTTGCCAGTCAGGTGGTACTGGCAATGACCTCGCTTGAATCTTTTTACACGTGCCAGTGAAGCGACGTTGGTAACGATCACACTCGAATGGTGCCCTTTTACATGCCACTGGCATGGAAGCCAGTTGGCAGCTCTGGCAATGATCACACTTGGATGGTGCTCTTGGCACCCTACTAGCACAGGCACAAGTGCCAGTAAGGTGACGCTGGTAACAATCACGCTTGAATGGTGCCCTTTTACGTGCCACTGTTACAGAAGCCGGTTAGCCGCTCTGTCAATGATTGCACTCATATGGTGCTCTTTGCCCCCTGCCAGCATGGACGCCAGTCAATGGTGATGATGACATCAATTAATGAAAAAAATGGCATTGGAGGGGCGATGCATACCCTGCGCTCAGATAAATTTTTTCGCAAATTACAGTGTTGCTTACCCATGCTTTTTAATTGAACTGAATTAAGCATTTTTTAAAAGTTTCACCAGGTGTAGAAGTGGCTGTGTGGTAAGTAGCTTGCTTACCAACCACATGGTTCCGGGTTCAGTCCCACTGCATGGCACCTTGGGTAAGTGTCTTCTACTATAACCTTGGGCCGACCAAAGCCTTGTAAGTGGATTTGGTAGACGGAAACTGAAAGAAGCCCGTCGTATACATGTACATATATATGTATATGTATGTGTGTGTCTATATGTTTGTGTGTCTGTGTTTGTCCCCCCCAACATCGCTTCACAACCAATGCTGGTGTATTTACGTCCCCATAACTTAGCAGTTCGGCAAAAGAGACCGATAGAATAAATACTAGGCTTACAAAGAATAATTCCTGGGGTCGATTTGCTCAACTAAAGGCAGTGCTCCAGCATGACCACAGTCAAATGACTGAAACAAGTAAAAGAGTATTATAGGTATTTATACTCTGGTGAAATTAAGAAATCAACTTGTAAATAAATGAAACCCTTGAATCCATCATTGTACACATACACACACACACATACATGCACACGCACACACACACAGAGTCACATATCTCTGTATGTATTTATGCATGTATGTACCCACATGTGTCTATGTGTATAGATATAGCGTTATCTATACACATGCAGATGAGGGTTGATTCATACATAGATATGTGACTGTGTATATGTGTGTGTGTATGTGCACAGATGAATTGTGTGTATGTGCATGCTTGCATGCATGCATGTGTGTTGTGTGCATGCATGTGTGTTGTGTGCATGCATGCATGTGTGTGTATGTGCATGCATGCATGTGTGTGTATGTGCATGCTTGCATGCATGTGTTGTGTGCATGCATGTGTGTTGTGTGCATGCATGCATGTGTGTGTGTATGTGCATGCTTGCATGTGTGATTGCATGCATGTGTGTTTGTGCATGCGTGCATACATGTGTATGTGTAAGTGATGGATTTGAGGGTTTCGTTTGTTTCGTAATTTTGTTATTTCACTGGAGTATAAATACTTACGTTGGTGATACTTACGAAAAAACTTTTTTTAAATCGAACTTACAAATTTCCCGATAAGCAAGAGGTCATATTATTTTTATCCTACAATGAACTACCATATGTTTGATTTACTTGCCATGATTGAAAGGTGTTGAAAACACTTAAATTCTATGCAATATTTTCTATAAGCATTTCATTTTGTTCACTTTCTTTTTCATATGAATTGACCCTCGTCTGCCTATGTATAGATAATGCTGTATCTATGCAGATAGACACATGTGGTTACATACATACATAAATACATGCATAGATATGTGACTCTGTGTGTGTGTGCATGTGTATGTGTGTGTGTATGTGTACAGTGATGGATTCAAGGGTTTCATTTATTTACAAGTTGATTTCTTAATTTCACCAGAGTATAAATACTTATAATGGTGAAACTTAATAAAAAGCTTAATTCAGTTCAATTTAAAAGCATGGGTAAGCAATGCATTGTAAGCTACACTGTAATATGCGAAAAAATTTATCTATGCATAGGGTATGCATCACCCTATGCGTAGATAAATTTTTTCGGCAGTGAGCTGGCAGAAACATTAGCATGCCGGGTGAAATGCTTAGCAGTATTTCATTTGCCTCTACGTTCTGAGTTCAAATTCCGCCGAGGTCAACTTTCCCTTTCATCCTTTCGGGGTCGATTAAATAAGTACCAGTTATGCACTGGGGTCGATATAATCAACTTAATTCGTTTGTCTGTCCTTGTTTGTCCTCTCTGTGTTTAGCCCCTTGTGGTTAGTAAAAAGTAGGTATGCATTACCCCTCCAATTCCATTTTTTTCATTAATTGTTATCATCATCACCATTGACATCATCATCATCATCATCATCATCATCATCATCATCGTTATAATTGTCATCATCATCTTTGTCATTGTTCTGACATCTACATTTGATTGGCCCAGATAATAATGTGCTGAGGCTGGGATTTGCTGGATGCCTTTCCTGTCACCAATCTTTCCATGTTTGCACTTGAGGTAATAATCTCACTGTCTATCAAACAATAAACAGTCCAGACTGGAAATAAACAACACCAAATGAATGAACCTTTTGTTTATGAACATCATGCAACTCAACAAAGACTTGTCACAAAGTGTGGACTTACTTCCGTTGGGGACGGCAAGTAAGTAATGCTGTTCGTTTGCAGGGCCATTGTTAGTATTACCATATTCAAGTAGCTATCTTAGTATTCACACATTTAATTAACATATTTAATTAGTTATGTTACTGTTCTTTTACTCGCTTCAGTCAGCTATGCTTGAGCACTGCCTTAAAGGATTTTTAGTTGAAGAAATCAACCCTAGGATTTATTCTTGGTAAACCTAGTACTTATTGTCTCTTTTGCTAAACTGCTGAGTTACAGGAACATAAACAGACCATCAGTTGTCAAGTGATGATGAGGGGACTAACACAGACACAGAGGCACACAGATAAATACATACACACATATGTTTAGATAAGACAGGCTTCTTTCAGTTTCTGCCTACCAAATCCACTCACAAGGCTTTGGTCTGTCCGAGTTTATAGTAGAAAACATTTGCCCAAGGTGCCACGTAGTGGGACTGAACCCGGAACCATGTGGTTGGGAAGCAAGCTTAATGTCAGCATGTTTATTTTAGTATTGAACATTTTTAATTATGTTACTGCTAAAATATTCAATATATGTCAGCATATTTAATTAGTTATCTTAGTGTTAACATGTTAACTACGTTCTTAGTGGTTAATTATCTTAGCTTTGAACATATCTATTATGTTAGTGCTAAACCAATAGCAGCTCATTTACTTGATTTAAACATTGACCTATTTATATTTACTCTTTTACTTGTTTCAGTCATTTGACTGCGGCCATGCTGGAGCACCGCCTTCAGTCGAGTAAATCGACCCTGGGACTTATTCTTTTGTAAGCCTAGTACTTATTCTATCGGTCTCTTTTGCCGAACCGCTAAGTGACGGGGACATAAGCACACCAGCATCGGTTGTCAAGCAATGCTAGGGGGACAGACACAGACACACAAACGCACACACATACATATATATATACATATATACGACAGGCTTCTTTCAGTTTCCGTCTACCAAATCCACTCACAAGGCATTGGTCGGCCCGGGGCTATAGCAGAAGACACTTGCCCAAGATGCCCCGCAGTGGGACTGAACTTGGAACCATGTGGTTGGTTAGCAAGCTACTTACCACACAGCCACTCCTGCGCCTATTTGCAGAAGTAATGATTATATTTACAACACTTATAACACCTATACTTACAGTGCTTATATTACACTCTCTCCCAATAGGGGCAACAATTTTAACATGATTGAATGATGGTAGGTTAAAGTGAGAACAACTGACGTGACATGTATGTTATCAAATGTTCAGGTGCTGAATACCATCCCTCCTTCTCATGTTCCCTCTCACATCCCTTTCCCTGTTCTCAGAGTTGGTACTGTCAATGTAGGCACATTGAAAGGTAGATCTAGTGAGATTGGTGAGATGCTTGAATGGAGGTGCGTTGATGTATGTTGCATTCAAGAGGTAAGGTGGAGGAGTTCCAACCAGGTTCCTCACAGGCAAGATGCATAGATATAAAATCTTATGGGAAGGTAACAGCAATGGGGTAGGTGGTGTTGGCATACTTCTTGCAGAGAAATGAGTGGATAAGGTCATAGGTAGTCAGAGTGTGCGATAGTGTACTTAAGCTCAGGTTAGTTTTGCAGAATAGTATAGTGACAATTATCTCTACCTATGTCCCCCAAGCAGCTCTACCAAATGAACAAAAGGCCTGTTTTTATGGAGGCTACCCCAAAGACGAGTGACAATGATCTCATCTTCATGACTGGGGATTTCAATGGGCATGTCGGGCAGCAGCCTGGTATCTTCCATGGTGTACATAGCGACCATGGAATTGGGACCCAAAATGAAGTGGGGACAAGGCTACTGGAGTTCTGTGATGTGAATAACCTATTGATCTGCAACACCAACTTCAAGAAGCCGATCAAATGACTACACTAGCCAGACCAATTACAATCTCACCAGCCAGTGGGATGCATGGTTGTTCCTAAATACATTTGTGAAGAATGTACTCCCTCAACATAGACTAGTCATTAGTGACTTTAGACTTCAGGCCAAAGGATGCCAAGAAGTAGGCCAATCTGGAAAAGAATTTCTGCTACTACCTAGGGGACCAAATTAGTAGTGAGGGAGGATGCACAGAGAGTATGATAACTAGAATAAGAATCTGATGGAGGAAATTCAGAGAGCTGTTACCTTTGTTGGTCATGAAAGATTTCTCTCTCTGAGTGAAAGGAAGATTGTAGGATGCATGTATACAGACAGCAATTCTACATGGTAGTCAGATGTGGACCCTAAATGCAGAGGATATGCAAAGGTTAGAGAGGAATGAGACTAGTATGCTCTGCTGGAGGTGTAATGTCAGTGTACGTGTGTGACAGAGTGCTAGTGCTTTGAGAGAGAAGTTAGGCATAAGAGGAATTAGTTGTTGTGTACAAGAAAGAAGATTATATTGGTTTGGTCATGTGATGTGGATGGATGCTGACCACTTCTTAAAGAAGTGTCTATCTCAAAGTGGATGGAAACCAAGGAAGACATGGGATAAAGTTCTGAAGAATGACCTCAGGTTGATGAACCTTTCAGGAGAGATGACAAAGGACCAAGATGTCTGGCACCTTGCCATACTCAGGGAAACCCATATTCTGCAGCAGAAGTGTTAAGACTGATTCTTCTGGTGGTGTAAAGCATTCATAGCAGTGCATATAAAAGTGTCCATGTGGTGCCATGTAAAAACACTTGTGTGGTGACATGTAAAAGTGCCTCTCCAGTACCACGTAAAAGCACCCATGTGAATCCACATGAAAGTGCCTGTCCAGTGCCACGTAAAATTGCCCATGCAGAGCCATGTAAAAGCACCTGCACAGTGTCACATAAAAGTACCTGTGTGGAGCCACATAAAAGCATTCAACACACTTGGCGTTAGGAGAGGCATCCAGCCATAGAAGCAATGCCAAATGAGACTGGAGTTTGGTGCAGCTCCCCAGCTTGCTAGCTCTGGTCAAACCATCCAACCCATGCCAGTATGGACAACGGACATTAAATGATAATGATGATGATGATAATGATGATATTTAATTAGCCATGATATTAATTTATTTAGTGATGTTAGTATTAACATACTTTATTATGTTGAATTAACATATTTAAGTATCAGATTATAGTATATTTAATTAGTTATAATTGTGCTGACATGTAATTAGTTATTAATTATCTTTGTTGTACAAAAATGTTTAATCCTTCATATAAATGTTAAGGTATTTAATTAGATATGTTTGTGTTAATTTATCTAAAGTAGGTAATATTAAAGAGCAAATCTTAAATAATTATGCAGTGAGGAAAAGATGATTTTAGTCAATGTCTTATATAGTTTAAATTAAAAGGAAGCAACATGGACGAAGCATTAGCTTTATGCTTTAAGTTCAAATTCTGCTAAGTTTGACTTTGTCCTTCACAGTTGATAAAATAAATGTTAGTTAAGTGTAATCGACTATGCACCACCCCTAAAATTGCTAGCCTTGTGCCAAAATTTAAAACTGGTATTAGTTAAGTTATTTCTGCAAAGTAAGGGAGACAACTCCTGACACAGTTCAGTCTTATTAAATTTCATCATTAGTAGCTATAGTTTATTGAAATATAAAATCTGCTGTAGTTGAGAAAGTAGTAATTTGAGGCTGTGTAAGTAAACATATAACTAACGAGTCTGTATTAAAATACTTAATTTAATGGATTACAACATTATAGCATATTACTTACTTGTTTATATTACGATATAACCTGAAAACTTGTGCTACGTCACAATAAAATCTCTGCCTTGTCATCATGATATTAAGTCAGGCTTAAAATTCCATTTAATTTTGAAATCTATTAGATTTATGGAATGCCAAACACAGATGAACTTCCCTTCATTGCTGCCCCTCCACAAACTAAATGAATAGTTTTATCTGTTGCTTTGTGTCATACTGTTTAAGTATGACAAGGGACATATTTCATATTGGTCTGCCTTGATCTATTCAATCAAACCCTATCGGATCAATATGCATGCATGCATGCATGTATGTATGTATGTATGTATGTATGTATGTATGTATGTATGTATGTATGTATGTATGTATGTATGTATGTATGTATGTATGTATATGTGTGTGTATGTATGTATGTATGTGTGTGTATGTATGTATGTATGTATTTATGTATATGTGTGTGTATGTATGTATGTATGTATGTATGTGTGTATGTATGTATGTATGTATGTAAGTGTGTGTATATATGTATGTATGCATGTGTGTATGTATATGTGTGTATATATGTGTGTGTATATATATGTATGTATGTATGTATGAATGAATGTATCTATGCATGCATGTATATATATATATGTGTACATATATATATGTATGTATGCATGTATGTATGTATGTGTGTGTATATATGTATGTATGTGTGTGTATATATATATGTATGTGTGTGTATGTATATATGCATGTATGTATGTAAATATGTATGTGTATATGTATGTATATATGCATGTGTGTATGTATGTATGTATGTATTCGTGTACATACACACACACACACACACACATATGTGATGGTAAATGACAGGTGTTGGCAAATGATTTTGGAGGTGGGCTTGATTTGAAATGTTTTTTTTTTTGTTTTGCAGACCAAAGCAAATAAAAATACATAACCATGATATCATGCAAGGCCATAGAAACAGCTTGTTTATTTTATGGTACAACATGTGGTAAAGATTTAAAAGATTTTTCAGCTAGAGTAAATGTAAATGGTTGTAGCTTCACAAGGGGAAATATGATATCAATCTCTTTGTCTTGTTTTCCTCTGTGGACGAGTCAACATCTATTTTAACATTCACCATTTCCTTAGAATCGATTATTCTTGTAAACCATATTGCTGTTGCAAATGAAAAGCTGTTAATCTTTATTGTATTCTTTTTAGAAGCTGAAAACATTTTCTGCCTGAAATATCAGAAGTGGGAAAACTTTCAATTTTTGCCAAATGAAAGAATCCTTTTTTTTTTAATATTGATATAAAAGCTGATGATGATGATGATGATGATAAAAGCATGTGGTGGGAATTGGCAGAATCATTACAGAATCATTATTTTGAAGTATTTCTTCCAGTTTTTCAAATACTGAGTTCAAATCCTGCCTAGGCCAACTTTGTCTTTTGTCCCTCTGAGGGTCAATAAAATCAAGTGTGAGCCATGTATTGAACATGACTTTATCACATGTTCAATAAAGTCATGTTCAGGTCTTTAATTTTTGTTCAAGGGCTTACTGCAAACAAAGATGCAGATATACATTCTTGGATATTAACAAAATTGGAACAGGAACAAAATTTAACTGTACAGGCAGTAGCAGAAGAATGTCAAAGGATTATTAATCTACGACATGACGCAAATAAAATCGAAGAGATAGATTGTTCTCAGATTCAAGACATGTTGACCAGTAACAATTAAGAAAATAGATAATTATTACCAAAATTATATGTATAAGGCGAGGGTTCCACTGAGTAATCTGCTGAAGAAAGATATGAAATGGAATTGGTCGGAAAACTGCCAAAAGGTGTTCGACTAAATAAAAAAATATTAATGTCTGATTTGTCCTCAGCACACTTCAATCCTGCAGCGGAGATTGTTGTTGCTTCAGATCCTTCTGACTACGGCATAGGAGCAGTAATGCCACATAAATATAATGATGGTAACATTAAGGTGGTGGTCCATGCTTCACGTTTTCTAACAGCAGGGAAAAATTATAGTTAAATCGATTTAGCGATCATTTTTGTCGTGAAAAAATTTCAGATTTTTGCGCGGAAGACGTTTTTGTCAACAGACTGATCCTTGTCCATTATTATCGATATTAGAATTGCAAAAAGGAATTCCTACACTGAAGTACAATATTATTTAACTATGATTTCAAGACGGAGTATATACCATCCAAGAAAGTAGGTCATGCAGATTGTCGATCAAGACTGATTTTGAAAAATGTGGAACTGCTTGAAGATACTGTGATTACCTCTTTGCAAGCGGAAAATGAAATTAAAAATGTTTTATGTAATGTCATTCATGAACTGCCAATTACTTTACAAGACATAAAATTGAAATTAGAAAACGGTAAATTTATTATGAAAATGAAAGACATAATGACAGCTAAAAGCACAACACAAATGCAGACCATTTCTATTTGTGTGACAATGTGTTAATGTATGCACAAAGGGTCGTAGTGCCAGCTACACTACAAAAGCGATTATTAAAGGAATTTTATATGGGTCACTTGGGGATTTTGAGAATGAAATCGTTAATGAGAATTTACATATATTGGCAAAACAGTGGACCGTGACATTGAAGAATCTGTAAAAGCATGCAGAGAGTGTTCTTAGCTGCAAAATCACCTACTATTAAATGGTTGCCGTGGCAAAAAACATGTTCCATGGGCCATGGATTATGTAGGTCTACATAAAGGTTCATATTACTTTGTTGTGGTGGATAGTTTTTCAAAGTGGCTGAAAGTGCATAAATGTAAAAAAGCCGATATAAGCTTTTTACATGAATTGTTCGCCAAGGTATAGTATTCCAGATACCATTGTGTTGGATAACGGAACCCAATTTACTTTAGATAAGTTCAGAAAATTTTGCAAAATGTTCGTCATCGAACACGTCACCATTCATCCCTATCGTTTTAGGTCAAATGGATAAGCGGAGTGTTTTGCTGACACTCTCAAGAGGGCGTTGAAAAAGGCGAGCAATAAAGTGATGGACGATTTTGCACTCCAACAATTTCTAAGAATATACCGAGTAACACCTTTTCCGAATACAATGTCAGGAATGTCACTGGCAGAATTGATGATTACTAGAAAGGCCAGATCCGTCTTTGTTAAGCTGATACCGAGTGAAAATAAAAGAAGGTGAACAACAAAAATACTTTAAAAACTCTGTAAGTTAAGGGACAAATTTTTTTTAAAAAATGAAGCAAATGGGAATAATGATATTCCTGGTAAAAGGAAAAAGTGTCAAATACAAAAGACATATTAACCAGCTTAAGAAAACATTCACGAAAAAAAAATCAGTTACGAGAAATGAAATCCCTATGGAAGTATTATACGGCACGATGAGGGATCAACATCCAAACAACTTGAAACTACATGTTCTAACATCAGAAAACGGAAAAGAACGGAAACACTGGAATCGAACCCTAAACATAAGAGATATAAAAACTCGGAGTGGAGTTCAATTCTCAAAAGGGAGATTCTGAAAAGGGGAGATGTGGAAGGATTTTGACCACCCACTTAAGTGACTAAAAGCTGGATTGACTCACTTTTATAAAATAAAGAACTGTGAACGAGTGGCAGTTCGAGTTGGTAGCAGTTCACTGTGGGCCTTTGATATGGAGCGTTGAGTCTCGTGTAATAGTAATAGTAGTGCATCGTATATATACTTTCTTCCCTCCTATCATGGTCAATGCGACGATCACATGTTATACACCTTCCTTCCAAGCACTGCTGTAAACAGCTGAAGGGAGCTAGAACGTTAAAACTTTGTTGCAATGCACAGCAGAGTTCAAGGTCAATCTGTGCCAAGCAGTTTCACTCTGTGTGCTTTAGCTTCGCTACTCTGGCAACAGTCCTGATACTTATTGATCAGACCATGTTTGGGGATTGGACAATAGGCGTAAGCAGGTATCAAACGGTTGTTCCAGAAATTCCGTGCCTAGAAGACGAGCCTTGTCCTGGAAGATCAGTAGAGTTCGACGAGGATGTCCTGCAAACTCTGGTGGAACAAAATCCCATCGTAATTGTTGAGGAACTAACAGAGAAGCTTGGATTTGGTTATTCAACCATTCATCAAGACCTGCGCGCCATCAGATAAGTTAGCAAATTGGGTCAGCTGAAAGCAGTTTTGGCACAAACTTGGCAGACATGCGTCTCATACCCAAATTTTCAGTGAAAATGGACTGAACTGAACCATAACTAATCTGCACATCTTCTAATAACTCATGCATGGTGATTCGATGATTTCCCCTCACAGCTGCACGCACATCTGCAATGTTTTTCTCAGTTCTGCTGGTTGCAGACGTCCTAGAATGTTCATCAGTATCGACATTTTTCGGCCATCTTAGAAACGTCTGAACCACTTGCACACCTGTGTGCGGCTCATAAACTCCTCTCCATACACTTTTCATTTGCACAAGGTCCCCTTGATTGTGTTGAGAACGATGAAAACTTTTTTGAAAACTCTGCGCAGGCCGCTGAGCAGGTGTCGCCAAGCCTTTGGCAAAATTCGATGCAGATTATCTGCTCAACTTTCTCTGTCATGGTCAATACGACTATCACACGTTATACACGTTCCTTCGATTCACTGCTGTAAACAGTGGAAGTGAGCTAGAACATTAAAACTTAGTGCACAGACACAGCAGAGTACAAGATCAATTTGTGTCAAGTGGTTTTAATCTGCACCTTCATTACTATGGCAACAGTTCAAATACTTATTTATCAGACCACCTATGTATGTATGTATGTATGTATGTATGTATGTGTGTGTGTATGTATGGATGGATGTATGGATGGATGTATGTATGTATGTATGTATGTATGTATTTATGTATGTATAGTTTCTTCTTTTTAATTCATTGATTTTACTTTACGCAGAAAATGTATAGAACATATTTTTATATGGCTAAAAATGTATTGTGAGTAAAGCAGTTTGCATATCACAGAAAAAGAGTGTGATGGGAGACGGATTTGGTTGCCATTTCTAGCTGGTCAAATAGCCATATGGGGGCTCTCTCCTGTCTTGATTTTTAGTACTGAAAGGTAATAGTAGTAGATATTGAGATCTAGGGTAGTGGGAGCACATGGCTGGTAGTATTTAGAGTAAATTCTTTTGGGAGATGGTGGTGGGATGAGAATAAGGTGAGAATTCATAAATAGTAGGAGCCAAGTCTTAAGTAGGACAGCACAGGTGAGGCTAGCTTAGGTAATATAATAGGAGATAAGATTGATGGATAGAAGACCTGAGAGGAATTTTATAAAATGACACAAGATGGCTGTTGTGGTTTTATCTCAGGCCAGTCCTAATCCAAGTGCGTCTTTGACTTTAGAAGTTAATTGAATCATGATCCAGCAGGTATATGGAAATAAACATTCCACCCATGACATCCACTTTTTATTTGTAATATCAAAGGGCTACGTTATTCAACACTATCTTAACTTTTCATCAAGTCAGTTGGATGGGAAGATTTGCAGGAAGATTTGGCTGCTAATTCTAGATGGTCAGGTGGCTGAACTGAGACCCTGTCAATCTCTATGTCTCTCTCTCTCTTTTCTCTCTCTCTCTTCCTCTCTCTCTTTTCCTCTCTGTTTCTCTCTTCTTCTCTGTCTCTCTCTTCTCTGCACTTTCTCTCTCTCTCTCTCTTCCTGTCTCCCTCCCTTTCTCTCCCCTTCTGTCTCTTTCTCTTCTCTGTCTCTCTCTCTCTTCCTCTCTCTCTCCTTCTCTGTTTCTTTCTCTTCTCTGTCTCTCTGTCTCTCTTCCTCTCTGTCTCCTCATTTGTCTCTTTCTCTACCTCCCTGTCTGCCTACTTGCTTGCCTGCATACCTGCCTACCTGTCTGTCTGTCTCTCCCCCTCTCCCCCCTCTCCCTCTCTCTGGCCATAATGTGTGATAGGTAATAAATTGCTATGAATAGTAGAAGTAGCCTTAGTTATAAAGTGTCTTTATTTCTTGTGCAAAGCAGTCATTATCGAAATGTTGTAAATGTTTATTATTAAAGTAATTACACACAGGAATAATGGTTTGGCTTCAGATATAGGTTAATGAGTTGATAATAAACTTATAATTACCTTTTGAATTACAATGACAACATGAACACAAGCAGCAGCAATAGTGACAATAACATCGGCAACAACAGTAAGAACAACAACAATGACAAAGACTGACAACAACAGTGACAATGGAAACAAGGACAGCAATGAGAAGAACATTGACAACAACAACAACAACAGTGATGAAAAAACTGGGAAACAAATGAAAGAGAGGAATAAAAGAAGCAACAAAACAAAATAGACCTTGGGCAAGTGTCTTCTACTATAGCCCCGAGCTGACCAAAACCATGTGAGTGGATTTGGTGAATGGAAACTCAAAGAAGCCCGTTGTGTGTGTGTGTATATATATACTAGGCGGCGAGCTGGCAGAAACGTTAGCACACCGGGCGAAATTCGTAGCAGTATTTCGTCTGTCGTTACGTTCCGAGTTCAAATTCCGCCGAGGTCGACTTTGCCTTTCATCCTTTCGGGGTCGATAAATTAAGTACCAGTTACGCACTGGGGTCGATCTAATCGACTTAATCCCTTTGTCTGTCCTTGTTTGTCCCCTCTATGTTTAGCCCCTTGTGGGTAGTAAAGAAATATATATATATATATATATGTGGAGGTGCAATGACCCAGTGGTTAGGGCAGCGGACTCGTGGTCGTAGGATCACGGTTTCGATTCCCAGACCGGTCGTTGTGAGTGTTTATTCAGTGAAAACACAAGCTCCACTAGGCTCTGGCAGGGGGGGGGGGTGATCTCTGCTGTACTCTTTCACCACAACTGCTTGTTTAGCCTGCTTGTTTAGCAAGCGGGGTGGTGTCATTTGAAGGCTAAAACAATGTGAAGTGCATTGTGACCAGTGATGTGTAGCAACATCTGATAGCCTGGTCGGTCACGTGATCAGGTATATATATATATCATCATCATCGTTTAACGTCCGCTTTCCATGCTAGCATGGGTTGGATGATTTGACTGAGGGCTGGCGAACCAGATGGCTGCACCAGGCTCCAATCTTGATTTGGCAGTTTCTACAACTGGATGCCCTTCCTAATGCCAACCACTTCGAGAGTGTAGTGGGTGCTTTTATGTGCCACCGGCACGGGGCCAGTCAGGCGGTCCTGGCAACGACCTCACTCAAATCTTTTACACATGCCACTGGCACAGGTGCCAGCAAGGCGATATGTATGTATATGTGTATGTCTGTGTGTGTCTGTGTTTGGCCTCTACCACTGCTTGATAACTAGTGTTGGTGTGTTTATGTCCCTGTAACTTTGGTTAAAGAGATCGATAGAATAAGTATCAGGCTTGAAAAGTAAAAAAATATTGGGATCGATTTATTTGACTAAAATTCTTCAAGGCAGTGCCCCAGCATGGCCGCAGTCTAATGACTGAAACAAGATAAAAGAAAGAATGAAGATAGAAAGACAAATCATAACCATTACTACCAGTGGTGACAGTGATGATGAAGATCATAATCATCATCATCGTGGAGACAATCACGACCATGACCACCATTACATATGGCCACAATGACCATTGGTCCCACCACCACGATTATCACTACTACCAGTCATGATAACGACAATGGTCACTACTATCTCTTCCATAGCATACAGTCCCAAACCACTGCAGGAGCTCCTCTGGGGTATGCTTGATTTGTTAGAATTAGCAGCTAAATTTTCCTTTGCGTTCCGAAAAAAGGAAAGCCATATTGAATAACGTATTCCTAATGTACTCAGTAGAGAATTGTGAATTCATTCCCTGATAACTAAAACTGCAAGTTAATGAACTAGCAAGCACTTTTATATTTACATTCATTAGTTGTCCAACAAATAATGTAGACATGAAAAGTTATATCCACTGATATATATAGAGCACAGACAATATGGAGCTTTAATTTTAGCATCACAAAAATAATATATTGATATAATTGGTAGTTTATCTCCATCTCACAGTGTGTCCATCTCTCTCTTTCTCTCACTCTCTGTGTCCATATCTCTCTCAGTATGTCCATCTCTCAAAGAGATATTTTTTATCTTATTGGACTTATATCCCTTGGTTTCTTTACACTAACTGTCATATATGATAGGTAATGCATTCTATATGTAAATAAGAGAGTTTTACCTCTATAATTAATTGACAGGTAAATAGAAATATAAAAAGCACCAACTACACTCTCAGAGTGGTTGGCTTTAGGAAGGGGATCCAACTGTAGATACTCTGCCAGATCAGATTGGAGCCTGGTGCAGCCACCTGGTTTGCCAGTCCTCACTCGAACCATCCAACCCATGCCTGCATGGAAAGCGGACGTTAAACGATAATGATGATAAGGATCATACAAACACACATGCACACACACACAAACACACACACACACACACACACACACACACACACACACACACACATGCACACAGACATTTCTATTGCAAATATATGGAAGGGAATATGGTGATATGCTGTGCTTGAGAAGACTCATCACGCCAAGTGAGATTGTAGTTGTGGACAATGCTGGTAACATCTAAAAGGCATATGTGACAATGACAGGTAAAAGGCACCCCTGCCAGTGATATGTGAAAGGCATGTGGCACACTCTGTGAGGTGGTTGGTGTTAGGAAGGGTAGCCAGCCAGAGAAACCATGCCAAAATCAGACTGGAACTGCAAAAACTCTCTGGCTTACTAATTCCAGTCAAACTGCCAGCTTGGAAAGCAATCACTAAATGATGATGATATCATATATATATATATATATATATATATATATATATATATATATATATATATATATGAGACAGGCTTCTTTCAGTTTCCATTTATGAAATTCACTAAAAATGGTTTAGTCATCGAGATGTTTAATGTGTAACTCAGTGAGGTTGAAGCTGAGACTATGTGGCTGGGAAACAGGCATATTAATCACACACGCACGCACGCACGCATGCACGCACGCACGCACGCACGCACGCACGCACTCACGCACGCATGCACGCACACACACACACACACACACACACACACACACACACATCAGCGTCATCTTCATCATTATCATTCAACAACCACTCTTCACATCTGGATGCCAGCTCTCTCATGTCTCAGTGCAAGGTAATAATGTTTCCTCATGCCCAGACATGTCTTGAAAGATAGGAAGCAATGGATACCGCTTATGTGACAGTGACATTATTTTTCAACAATCGTGTAAAATCAAGGCAAAGAGACAGTGATAACACAAAATATGATTGTACACACAGATACACACACACACACACACACATGTATAGTAGCTGAATAACCCATCATTGCCTGATAATTTTTACAATAGAATGCCTTATATAAATTTTTGCTTATTCCATGTCAGACCATGCCTTCCCCAACAAATATGTCTCTTGATCAGGAGAGATTTGTGCCAGTTTTGGTGAAAAAACTTCGTTGAAGATTTTGTTCCTTTTTAAATTATTTACATAGGTGTAGGAGTGGCTGTGTGGTAGGTAGCTTGCTTACCAACCACATGGTTCCAGGTTCAGTCCCACTGCATGGCACCTTGGGCAAGTGTCTTCTACTGTAGCCTTGGGGCGACCAAAGCCTTGTGAGTGGATTTGGTAGACAGAAATTGAAAGAAGCCCAACATCACTTGACAATCGATGCTGGTGTGTTTACATCCCTGTAACTTAGCGATTCAGCAAAAGGAGCCAATAGAATAAGTACTAGGCTTACAAAGCATGTCCTGGGGTTGATTTGCTCAACTAAAGGCGGTGCTCCAGCATGGCCACAGTCAAATGACTGAAACATGTAAAAGAATAAAAGAATGTCTGACCGTTTCACATGACTTTATTTATTAAAATTTATTGAAACTTCAGAAGTTTTTACAACTTTGGCTATTGTAATGCTTTGCTTTCCTTTGTTTAATAAAACATTCTTCCTTGTAATGATTTTGCTTTCATTTTGTGATAGACAGCTATCATGCAGAAAATACCAGCTTCCAAATCCTGTTTTCTGATTAGATAAAATTGATTCAACTTTAAACCTCAGTAACATTTTTCTGCAATTTTTCTGGAACAAATAAATAACAAAATCAGATTTAACATGGAAAATTATTTCAATATACCAAATTTTAAGATTTTGACATAATTTTAAAATTTCACAATATATGACAGCAACAGGGAAGACCCTGCAAAAGTAGAGAGACAGACAGTTATAGGACGTCTCTCTCTCTCTCTCTCACACACACACACACACACACAAACACACTCAAATACATACATACACGCATTTACAAACATACACACAGGTAATCTTGAGTTTAAAATGTATGAATGTGTGTGTGTCTGTGTGTGAGTGTTTCCTTGTGAAGGGCAGCAGAAAAGCCATCTACCCCACTCTCACCTTAAACCTCACACCTACCTTTCCCTTCATCTGCATTTTAAAAGTTACTCATGTGTATGTGCAAGTGTGTATTTGTGTGTGTATGCATGTATCTATGTATTTATGAAAGTATGTACACAGCATCATGTGTATATCCCTGACTTACAGCTGTATTAACATTGCCATCCCACTTCCACTCCATATTTGTGCTTACACAACATTATTCTCCTCTTCTGTGATATCAGCCACACTCACTATGCCACCATATTTCCCTCAGATTAACATTCTTGCACCCTTATCATTTTATCAAATAATAGCCCAACTCCCATAGGGGACCCATTATAGATTTTTATTGAAATCCAATTTGCCTATAATAGAACTGGATGTTAGTTTTGTTAGTTTAACATGTATGCAAAGTTTTGTCAAGATTGGTTCACTGGTGTAGGTAGCAAGATGGTAACAGTCAGATCAACAAACAGAAATTGCCATTTATGTATATATGTGTGTGTGTTTGTGTGTGTGTATGTATTCTTTTATTCTGTTATGTGTTTCACCTTGGCCATGCTGGGGCACCACCACAAACACATCAACACCAGATGTTAAGTGGTGGTGGGTGTCAAATACTGACACAAAAATACACAACACACATATATATATCTATATAGGGTATTAAATTTTAGCAAATTTACTACCAGTGGCCTAGCATGCATGAAAAGTCAATAGAGGACATATTATTCAATATGAAATTGTGTACATTTAAACAAAGAGAAATTACCTGTAACAGGCAATTTCTACACACTAGGAGACAGTCAAAACAACTGAAGACCACAAAAAATTTAAGCAATTTCGTAGGGAATGAAAAATAAAAACTTTTACCTTGTTTTTATGGTTATACTTATAGGTTTCGGATTTTTTTAGTAAATAAAATAAAATAATTTAATTTACCAGGCAAATCCTCTTCAGTAACCGAGCCATCCTAGACTAACTTATAATTATGAGACCAATAGCCTCAAGACATTCCAGAACCTGGCACATGCATTCTTCACAGTATTGCTGGAAAAATCTTCAAACACCTCCTTGATCTTAAGCGCCATCTCAGCCTTAGTGGTGTTGTAGGCAGACAAGCTGATGTCTTTCTCAGCCAAGTCCCACACACAGTAATCCATGGGGTCACAATCAGGTTAATCAGGAGGCAGAAATTGGGGCTGGTGATAACAATATACACCAAGTAGCTGCCTTCATCTCCCACCACAGCCACAGAAATTGAGGCTGGTGAAATTGTAAAAATTTTCTGACTACTTCTGTCTTTTCCAGGAAGCACAGCAAGGAACTAAATCCTGTTGCTACACATATGGCCTTCCAGCAACAACCCTATCCAGGGAGGACTTGGACACATTCTCCAGCAGCTTCACCAACAGGAAACGACACAGCATGTATTGTAACAGCATCCACATGCAGAAATTGATCAATGAAATTGAGGTGGCTGTGGGAAGCTGCTGGAGAATGTGTCCAAGTCCTCACTGGAGAGGGTTGTTGCTGGAAGGCCATATGTGTAGCAACAGGATTTAGTTCCTTGCTGTGCTTCCTGGAAAAGACAGAAGTAGTCAGAAAATTTTTACAATTTCACCAGCCTCAATTTCTGTGGCTGTGGTGGGAGATGAAGGCAGCTACTTGGTGTATATTGTTATCACCAGCCCCAATTTCTGCCTCCTGATTAACCTGATTGTGACCCCATGGATTACTGTGTGTGGGACTTGGCTGAGAAAGACATCAGCTTGTCTGCCTACAATACCACTAAGGCTGAAATGGTGCTTAAGATCAAGGAGGTGTTTGAAGATCTTTCCAGCAATACTGTGAAGAATGCATGTGCCAGGTTCTGGAATTGTCTTGATGCTGTGGTGAAAGATGAAGGCAGCTACTTGGTGTATATTGTTATCTCCCAGCCATAATCTAGTTGATATGTTTTGATTTTTTAAAATATGTCTATTTTTGGATGAGATACTGTTTTCTTTTCTAGTCCAACAGATGTTAAGTGATGATGATGCACACACACCACACACAAACACAAACACACCACACAAAGACACACACACACACACACACACATGATGGGGTTCTTTCAGTTTCCGTGAAGCATATCCAGTCTCAAAGCTTTAGTCAGCGTGAAGCTGTAATAGAAGATATTTGTTCAAGGTGCCAAGCAGTGGGACTGAACCTGGAACCATGTTGTTGAAAATCAAACTTCTTACCACTCAATCATTCCTGCATTTATGCATGTACGCATATGCATATATAAATACATATATGTTTAACCCTACAGTCTCTTATGTGCTGGTTTAATAAAGTATGTGATTGAGTATTATCTGGTAATTGATATTTGATTTAGATGTATTTCTCCATTTTCTTATCTTGTATACATATATATATATGTATATATGTATTTATATATGTGTATGTGTATATATATATATATGCTAGCATGGAAAACGGACGTTAAATGAAGATGATGATGATATGCATAAAGGTATGTACACACACACACACACACAATATAAGTGTCTGTATGTTTGGTTTTCTGTTGTGAGGAATATATTTATCTAGTTATAGGCATGTGTTTCTTTATTTACACATAAGTCTATATTTATTGGCTTAAATGTTTTTGCTTATTTATTTGAGAGTTCCCTTGTTTACATTTGTGCACGAACATATGAGCATATGGCTAGCATATTTAAATAATACATCCAAAGTATCAATATTTACATTACATAAAATATCAAAATATCAATACCGAGAATGCATCAATCTCACTATATATATATATATATATATATATATTTGTTATCAGTAACAGCTTCAAGGCAAAGGAAATGGAGAGAAGAGATCTTCAGTTGATTTAATGCTCTCAATAAGGGCAGACGACAAGATGGGAGGAAGATGTGATTGAGAGAAAAATAAGTTGGAAGGAAATGTGGAAATGGAATACATCATGGCTAAGTTGTTTTTTTTTTTGTTCATTCACCCTACAATGCCTTAATATCACCTACAAACTTAGTGAGATAGAACATATCAAAGAGCGATAAATGCAGATGTGGGAAAGTTGTGACACTGAAACATTTTCTTCAACTGTTCACTGGTGTTGGATAGATAAGCCAGAAGAAAAATATGGTTCTGAAGGCCCTCTTCAGTACTACAAAGAACCAAGTTGCTTTAATCAGCAGGGGCAAGAAATCACAGAAGAAACTAGCAAGATATTTCATTACCTTCATGTGTCCGGGATAGTAGATGTGTTTGAAGAAAAAGAAACTTCCTGTGAATGATGAAAAATAGAACAGCCATTGGGAGGTGGCTTCAGATTTACCCGGGTACCAAGAATTCTTTCCCTTTCCAATCAAATTCGATGACTGGCATCCGTGTTAGCAGGGTGCAAAGAGCTCCATACGATTGTGATCATTGACAGAGTGGCTAACCGGCTTCCATGCCAGTGGCACTTAAAAGGCACCATTTGAGCATGATCGTTACCAGCGTCGCCTTACTGGCACTCAAGGTCCATGCTAGTAGGGTATTAAGAGCACCATCTGAGCATGATTGTTGCCAGAGCGGCTAACTGGCCTCCGTACCGGTGGCACGTAAAAGGCACCATTCGAGCATGATCATTACCAGCATTGCCTTACTGGCACCTGTGCTGGTGGCATGTGCAAAAGATTTGAGCGAGGTCGTTGCCAGTACCGCCTGACTGGCCCCGTGCCGGTGGCATGTAAAAGCACCCACTACACTCTCGGAGTGGTTGGCATTAGGAACGGCATCCAGTTGTAGAAACTCTGCCAGATCAAGATTGAAGCCTAGTGCAGCCATCTGGTTTGCCAGCCCTCAGTCATTCATCCAACCCATGCTAGCATAGAAAACGGATGTTAGACGATGATGATGATGTGGAAGAAAGAAAGTAGCAAATCTAGTCTAGTTAACAGTTCCTCATGAAGATAACATGGACACCACTTGGACTCAAAAGATCGACCATTATAAACACTTCCTCAAGGAAAGTGAAGAAGTAGGCTGGAAAGCAGAGTGATGTAGAGGACTCACTGAAAACAGTATGAGGTGATTGCTGTTGTCGCTAGGCCTAACCCATCATAAAGCAAATACCCTGTGAATGATATCCAGACTACAGTTGGGGAGGCAAGCCACTAGATTTGGTTAAATAGAGACGATGAGCACTGGCCAGAAGAATATTAAGCAATACCAAGTAAACAGTAGATCTAGCAAGGGGTGCCTGATCTCAGTGAGGGGGTGGGCACATAATAATGCTGTCAAGAAGAAGGCCCTAAAATGGCATACACTCTTCCCTGATGACCCCATAAACATAAAAGTGTCCAATATGCAGAGCTTTTTACTGGTAACACCAGCATCTGCAAGTTGTTTCCAAATTGTATATAAATATATATATATATATATATATATATATATACATACATGCATACATGCATTTATGCATATATACATACATACCAGGCATGTGCCATCAGTAATTACTCAGGGTCAGCAGTTGGTGACATTTATGTAGTAAAAGACACACAAAAAAAGTGAAACACAGCCATGTGACTGATTTACTTCTGCCTTTATAGTGTGTAAAGAAAATGTTGTTGTAGGAATGTACGCAGCATATGTACTACAGCAGTACTATGCATAGTTTTAATACTGAGATTGAAAGGCAGAGGTTAATTATACCTACCTAATCTACAAAAAAATTAAATATGTTGCATTTTATGCATAGTTTTTAGAGTAAACTTCATAATTTTACTGAATTAGGTCCATATTTTGCCATAAAAGGAAAATGATTCTATCGATCTATGAAGGGTTTAGTTCACTGGTGATCTAAACGTATATTGTGTAAGTACTATAATTGGTCATCCATTAGTATTAAAAGTTCACAGCTGAGGCTGGAGCTAGAGATCCATAGTAGGCTTCCAAGTTGGCAGGTATATATTAGAGGAAGAAGGATAACAAAAACCAAAGGAAGATGAGTATCTCAAGTTGTATATATATATATATATATGGAGAATTCACAAAGAAACAAGAGGAAGACAGGTGGTGTACACAACAAATAGATGTATTGGTATAACGATCGGGAAGTGAAAAAGTCTTTAACATTTCGAGCCTACGCTCTTCTACAGAAAGAAACACAAAAAGAAACAAAATAAAGAATGTGTAGTGGCTAGCGATCTATCATGGCAAAGGATATATATATTTACATATGTATATGCATATATATATATGTATATGTATATATATATATATATGTATAATGCATATATATATATATATATGTATAATGCATATATATATATATATATATGTATATATGTCCACATATATATATGTATAATGCATATATATATATGTATATGCATATGTATATATATATATAGATATGAATGTATATATATATATATATGTATAAGCATATATATACAACAATAGTTAATTGAAACTGTGCCGGTGCTTTACTTATCATCTACTTATACATTTTGTACAATTTCTCCATTATTGCTATATATTTGTACATGCATATATATATATATATATATATATATATATATATATATATAATATATATATATATATTATATATAGTATATATAAATCACTGTATGTGTGTGTATAATGACTAATGTATATATTTCCACAATTCTCAACCAATTTTCACCAAACTTTACACATACATTACTTATGTCCCAAGGATGATCATGCACTATAACATTTTGCCCAGAGTTCCCACATAAAAGGACGTAAGTGGACTTAGTTTTTGGTATGTAGGGTCTTCCATACTTTTTTAATATTTTTATAAAAGTGAAAGGACTTTGTCTATTTATTTATTCTGATTGTCCACCAGCAACGGTAATTACATTGACTTGGAACACTGAACGCATACATTTCCACAATTCTCAGCTGATTTTCACCAAACTTTACACACACATTACTTATGTTCCAAGGTTGGTCATGCACTAAACATTTTGCCCAGAGCTCCGGTGTAAATGCACACAAATGGACATAGTTTATTTTGTATGTAAGGTGTTCCATACTTTTTAAAATCTTTTTATAAAAGTCTATTTATTTATTTCGACTATTCACCTGCCACATTGATTAAATTGACAAGGAAAATCCAATACCAAACAATCATAATCTCCATATTTAAACCACATTAAACTTTGGCAAGCTTACCTTTACCTATTCTGAGTTACTTGAAAGGTGATGTTCCCTTCCCTCTCTCCTATTTGTCGATACCTTTGTTTACCTACCAATGCGTTATTTCACTTTAAGGAGGTTTATCCATTATATTTCGACTGTTGTCCATTGTTTCAAATACATTTTAACATTGTCGCTAAACAATCACATATGATTTGTCCCAAAGAATCAACCTTTAAATAAGAGTTTTGCTTTCACTAGCAAAATTTAAAGGTAACTTTCAGAAAGCTCCATACCCATTTAACTTTATGCAGCATTTGCTGTTGGTTTATGTGCACGCTATGTGGAAAGATAGAATAAAGGGGCTTTTGTTAGCTTTTCTCTCTGAAAAAAATAGCTCCCTTTGCTATTGAAAATAATAAACTTGCAGAGGAAAAGTTTCAACATCTTCCTTCAATGTCTCTCTCTCTCTATATATATATACATATATATATATATCCACTTTAAGTGGAAAATCCATATTGCTGAGAAATATATGTGCACCTGATGGAAGTTGGTTGCATGTGATGAATTTTAACAAGAAATACTCCTTGTTAACCATCACAAGAAGGAACTGATTCAAGCCATAGATGTAGCTAACTCAGTGTTTACCCTCTATTACAAAAGAAAGGCACCGCTACATGGTGACAAGCTTATGACAAATAGCAGCCAAATCTTTTTTGAATCTCACTCAGCCATCTAAAATGAAGAAGGTTACTTTGGACAGTGTAGATCAGGGGTTCTCAACTGGGGTTCATGTGACTTTTAAGTGTCCATATAAAATTTTGTTGTTAAAGTTTATGTATAATAAATTGGTTATATTACAACAATAAACAAAATATTTTAACAATTTTTTCTTATATAATTCCTAATAGTATTTGATTATAAAAAATATAATAGGATTCATTTATTAACGGTGGTACCCCAGCATGGCCGCAGCCTTCAGGCTGAAACATTTTTAAGGATTTAAGGATTTATTAAATTGAATGGCTATGAGGGTCCTTTAAAATAAGATAGGAATCAAAGGGGTACATAGGCAAAAAATAGTTGAGTGGCTGTGTGGTAAGTAGCTTGTTTACCAGCCACATGGTTCCGGGTTCAGTCCCATTGTGTGGCACCTTGGGCAAGTGTCTTCTACTATGGCCTCGGGCTGACCAAAGCCTTATGAGTGGATTTGGTAGACGGAAACTGAAAGAAGCCCGTCGTATATATGTATATATGTGTGTGTGTGTGTGTTTGTGTGTCTGTGTTTGTCTCCCTAGCATTGCTTGACAACCGATGCTGGTGTGTTTATGTCCCCGTTACCTAGTGGTTCGGCAAAAGAGACCGATAGAATAAGTACTAGGCTTACAAAAGAATAAGTCCCGGGGTCGATTTGCTCGATTAAAGGCGGTGCTCCAGCATGGCCGCAGTCAAATGACTGAAACAAGTAAAAGAATAACCACTAATGTAGACACTTGTATAAAATAAGCTGAGATGGTCATGGCTGGAGCTCCTTTGATCAAATGTTTATTCATTTAGAGAAGAGCTGCTGCTTAATAAAAGCAAACATGTTCAACATCACCAAGCGTTTTATGTTGTGGTCAGTTGTTTTGATTAATTGTCCTTTTATTTGCTGGTTTATTCATTCAAGATTCCGTGAGAAAAACCAATTCATAAAACTAACTTTCATTTATGTTTGTGATTAACATTTCTTGTTTATATTATCTAATTGGAATTGTTTTCATTATATTTTGTTTGATTTTATTTCTAGTCATGTTGCATCCTGTTAAGGTAGAAAAGTTTAAGTTACTAACAAGGATTAAGTAAGTCAGCAAGGCTAAGGTGAATCGTTCATTATAATCTTACCTAGTGCATGAACCAATTTTGAGAAAGCAAAAATAAAAAAAATTGATGTCATAAGAATTAAATAAACTTTTGAGAGAATACGAAATCTTTTTGTGATATTTTTGCTGATTTTTAATAAAGCATGAAATGTTTTATCTTTTATTTGATTCAGTCACTAGACTGCGGCCATGCTGGGGCACCAATTTGAAGAATTTTTAATCAAATGAATCGACCCCAGGACTTATTTTTTGTTAAGTCTGATACTTATTCTATTGGTCAGTTTTGCCAAGCTGCTAAGTTACAGGGATGTAAACACACCAACACCAGTTGTCAAGCAGTGGTGGGGGACAAGCAGAGACACCACACACACATACATATATATCAGGCTTCTTTCAGTTTTCATCTACCAAATCCACTCAAAAGGCTTTGGTTGGCCTGAGACTATAAAGTAGAAGACACTTGCCCAAGATGCTACACGGTGTAACTGAACCCTGATCCATGTAGTTGGGAAGCAAGCTTCATACCACACAGCCACACCTGTCCATAATAATTCTTTTTTTTTTTATTGTAAATTACAATTTTTATCAACAAGATATTTTTACCGGAAGAAAAGTAAGAAAAAGAATTATAAGTATAAAAGGTCCAATTATTGAGAAAAAAACCCCCATAACTACCTCACCAAGGAAACCAAAAAAGAAAAAAAGAAAAAGAGAAAGAAAAGGAAAGTGTGTGGGTTAAACAGCAGATGGGGGAGGAAGTAGCAGGTTGTTCACCAGAGACCTTAAAACATATAAATCTAGAAACAATAGCATGTATGTATTGGGCTGTTATTTATAGCTGACCCATACTTCTTATTAAATCTTTCTAGATAATTATTGCTTGAACTTAGGAAATGGTACACCCATTTACAAACTAAATCTACTTTTCCAAAGTATGCCCTAAAATTCTTTGTCACTGTTACCAAGGCCCCAGTATTGATAATTGGCAGGATCATGACTATTTTTAAGTTCTATGTTCCAGCATTTAAGGATTTCAAATTTTAAGTTGTAATATTCATCATCATCATCACCATCATCATCATCATCATGTACCGTCATCCATGCTAGCATGGGTGTGATAGTACCCCAAGAACCAGCCAAGCCGAAGCCTGCACCAGACTTCTGTGACTGTTTTGCCAGGATTATTACAGTTGGATACCTTTCCTAACATCAACCACTCGGCAGAGTAGACTTAGTGCTTTTTAAGTGGCTCAAGCACAGGCAAGTTGAGTAGTACGTTTTACATGGCTCAAGCACAGGCAAGTTGAGTAGTACATTTTACATGGCTCAAGCACAGGCAAGTTGAGTAGTACGTTTTACATGGCTCAAGCACAGGCAAGGTCAGTTTTGGCAAGGTTTTTACAGCTGGATGCTCTTCCGAACACCAATCCCTTTACAGTGTGGACTGAGTGCTTTTAAGTGGCACCTTCACTGTCACGGTCACCAAGTACTTGCAAGACATTAAAAAAAATGCCAGGCATACTTGCAAGAAATGGGGATCAGAATATAAATGGGATGGTTGAGTAAAGGAAGAGAGAGATATAGGTGGTGACAAGTGCCAGGGCATAGCCTTGAGGTTCAAATGCCATAAATATAAGTGGTAGGATATTGCGAAGGGAGTGTGATTAAAGAGTGTGAGTAGGTGGCAAAAGGACTGGGTATATATGAAGTTGGCGGAGCTACTGGGGTGTGAGGATAGGATTGGGGAGTGAGGGCTAGGCATAGTGTATGAAGGAGGAAATCTGAGAAAGAGAAGAGATGTAGGCTGATTTGTTGAGGTAGGGTGAGGGAAAAGTTTTCTTGTTACGTGTGGGTGGAACAGCCAGGTCGGTGGGGGGGGGGCTCGCAGATAGCAATAACTGAGTGGGCATGTGGGTAGAATGCACCAGTTAGGGACAAGAGGAGAGCAATGATACAGTGGTTCCGGTTCCAAGAGGACAGGATTGGCGAGTGGGAGGTAAGCATAGTACATGAAACGGAAATGTGAGGAAGAAAAGGGATTTAGAGACATAGTTTGGTTTGTTGTAGTAGAGTGTTTGAGAATTTATTTTGTTAAGTGTGGGTGGGGCAAACAGTGCTTCTAAAACTCAGTTTTACTGATGTTGGTGGGTCTTCTCAAGAAATTTATATCACTAGTCATCTTGGTCCATTGTCATTCCCTCCATGAGGCTCAACGCCCTGAGATCAGTCCTTACCACTTCATTCTACATCTTCCTGGGTCTCCCTCTTCTGTGGGTTCTATCCACTTTCAGCAATCGGCACTTCTTTATGCAGCTGTCTTTATTCATACACATCACATTTCTAAACCAATCTAGTCTTCTCTCTTGCATGTCACATTTGATTCCTCTTATACCCAACTTTTCTCTCAGTATATTTGCACTTTGATGTACATGTGCACTGATGCTGCATATTCATTGAAGCATATTTCCTTCGTTTTTCTCCAGTCTACGCATGTCTTCTGCATCCATAGCCCATGTCTCACTACCATGGAGTGTAGCTGTTCATACACAAGCATCATATAGTCTACCTTTCACTCAGAGAGAGAGAGAGAGAGAGTCCTTTTGTTGCCATGGGCGGTAATAGCTCTCTGAACTTCCTCCACCCAATTCTTATTCTAGAAACAATACATTCAGAGCATTCTCCACCATTACTTATTTGGTCACCTAGGTAACAGAAACTATCTACAACCTCCTTAGCACTTGAGATAATCTACTTCCTGTGTGCTCTTAGTGTTTATTGTTTCTGCACAGCTGCCACATACAAAGACTACTTTATCTGTTAATCTACCTGTGATTCCACTGCACCTCTTATGTGTCCATAGTTTACACTGGGTACAGTGAATGGAATGTCTTCCAACTCCTTTCCTACATATGGAGTAGGGTCATTTACCTGATGGAAAGAAAGTTTCATCTTTCTTGCTAACAGCCACTTTTGTCTTAGCTAGGTTAACTTTAAGGCCCTTTGATTCCTTGTTTGTTTCCATACCTGAAATTTTTTCTCCAATTCTGCTAAAGATTCTGGTCTTCTTGCTTCAATAATGTGGTCAGTCTTTATAGAGAAGTTCCATAAAATCCTGTGATTCTCATTCTCTGTCACAACCATCAGGGGGACATGTTTGTACCACTTTCCTGTTGTTTTGAAGCCATACACTTAGCTAACATCCTAATGCATTTGTAATTCCTATGGCAAGCTGGCAGAATCATTAGCACACCTGGCAAAATGCTTAGAGGTATTTTGCCTGTCCTTAGGTTGTGAATTCAAATTCTGCTGATGTTGATTTTGTCTTTCATTTCTTTGGGTTGATAAGTTAAGTATCAGTCAAGTACTGAGGTCCATGTGATTGACTATCTCCCTCCCCATAAATTCCAGGCCTTGTGCTTATAATAGAAAGGATTATTATTATTATTATTATTATTATGAAGGTGGTGAGCTGGCAGAATCGTTAGCATGCTGGATGAAATCTTTAGCAGTATTTCACCTATCTCTAGGGATTAAATGCTTAGTGGCATTTGATGTACCTTTATACTTTGAGTTCAAATGCCACCAACATCCACTCTGCTTTCCATCCTCCGAGATCGACTTTATCTTTCATCTTTTCAAGGTCGATAAAATAAGTACCAGCTGAACACTAGGGTTGATGTAATCAACTCATCCCCTCCCCCAAATTGCCACTCTTGTGGCAGAATTTGAAGCCATTATTATTGTTATGATGGCGGCGAGCTATGCTGGGCAAAATGCTATGTTCTGTGTTCAAATTCCACCAAGGTCGACTTTGCCTTTCATCTTTTCAGGGTCAATAAATTAAGTGCCAGTGAAATGCTGGGGGTCAGTGTAATTGACTAGTCCCCTTGCCCCAAATTTCAGGCTTTGTGCCTACATTACAAAGGTTTATTATTATTATTATCATTATTTAAAAAATAAAATATGGTCCATTGTCTTCTGCTGAACTGGGGTCATCCCTTGACTCTAGGGTCACAGCATGTCCTCATCTCATGGAGGGTACACAGCATAAAATGTGTGCGGAACCTAGCAACACTATTTTCCGAAGTTGTTGTCGTCGTCGTCGTCGTCACCGCCACCGCCGCCGCTGCTGCCGCTGCCACCACCACCACCACCACCACCACCACCACCATCATCATCATCATCATCATCATCATCATTATTATCATCATTATTATTATTATTATTATTATTATTATTATTATTATTCTGCTGTTCATATTTGTCCATTCTTTGTATAAAAAATCTTCTTGATAATTATTGTTTAACACTGCGCCCATTCCCAAATTAAGCCTACTTTTCCAAAGTATGTCCACAGATTCTTTGTCACACTTACCAAAATCCTTAGTATTGATAATTGGCATCATTTAGCTTTTAACTTTTACCTGCTTTAGTCATTAGACTGTGGTCATGTTGGGGCACTGACTTAAGGGGCTTTTTAGCCAAACGAATGAAACTCAGTACCTTTGTTTTTTCAAGTTTGGTACTTATTGCATCAGTCTCTTTTGCTGAACTGTTATGTTATAGGGACATAAACACACTAACACTGGTTGTCAAGCAGTGGTGGGGGCCAAACAGAGACACACATATAGATTATATATGGCCAAAATTATACCTTTGTATCTGGCTTTTGCTGACATGGAGAAAGCCTTTGACAGAATCTCCTGCTCCCTTATCTTGTGGACAATGCAGAAGTAAGGGATCGATGGCTGGTTGGTGAGAGCTGTAAAAGCCATGTACAGGAATGCTATCAGTAAGGTGAAAGTCACTAATGAGTATAGCAAGGAATTCAGTGTAGATGTAGAAGTTCACCAAGGATCGGTTCTTAGTCCCCTCTTGTTTTTCATAGTCCTCCAAGCTATAACTGAGGAGTTTAAGTCTGGCTGCCCTCGGGAGTTCCTCTGTGCTGATGACCCTGTTCTTATTGCTGAATCACTACCAGAACTAGAGAAGAAATTACAGGTATGGAAGCAAGGTCTAGAATCGAAGGGCCTTAAAGTTAATTTAACCAAGACCAAAGTAGTGATAAGTAGGAAAACAGACAAATCAGAGAGATGGCCTCACTCAATATATAGAAAAGGTGTTGGGAGAAACTCCACATGGTGTATTCAATGCAAACTAGGACACATGAGAAGTGCAGTGGTTCACTAGAAGACTAACGGAGAAAGTTTTTACATGTGGCAGATGTGCAGGTACATTAAACACCAGGAATGTACAAAAAATAGACTCCTATAAATGTCAAGGGGGATCTTTAGAAGTAATAGTTTCTGTTACTTAGGCGACCAAGTTAGTTGTGGGTGAGGTTGTTCTGAAAGCATAGCTGTTAGAATAAGAATAGGCTGGGTGAAGTTCAAGGAGCTACAACTTCTGTTAGTAATGAAGGCCTCTCCCTCAAAATGAAAAATAGATTGTATGATGCATGAGTATGAACAGCTATGCTACATGGCAGTGAGACATGAGCTGTGACAACTATGGATATGTAAAGGCTTGAAAGAAACGAAGCCAGTATGCTCTGCTGGATCGGTAATGTCAGTGTGCATATATGAGAGAGTGTAAGTGATTTGAAAGAAAAACTGGGTGTAGAAGGGATCAGATGTAGTGTGCAAAAGAGAAAATTGCGCTGGTATGGCCATGTAATGCATATGATTGAAGACAGTTGCATCAAGAGGAGCCAATTTCTAATCCTAGAGGGAATATTTCGAAGGGTAAACCCAGGAAGGATCTTCAGACATTGGGCCTCACAGAGGGGATAATAAGGGATTGATAATTCTGGGGCTTCGTTGTGTTTGAGAAGACACATCAAGTTAAGTAAAATCATGGTTGTCCTTGCGTATACGGCACGTCCCCTACCTCTCCCTTCAGCTGAGTGTCCCTAATCTTGCATGCTGGCACCACATGAAAAGCACTTATATTGGTGCCATGTAGAAACACCCATGCCAGTACAGTGTATAAGCACCCAGTGCACTCTGTAAAGGGGTTGGCATTAGGAAGTGCATCCAGCTGTAGAAACCATGCCAAAACAGTCATGGAGTCTAGGCAGCTGGCCAGCTCCTATCAAGTTATTCAACCCATGCCAGCATGGAAAATGGATGGTAAATGATGATGATGATAATATATATATCATCATCATCATCATCATCGTTTAATGTCCGCTTTCCATGCTAGCATGGGTTGGACAATTTGACTGAGGACTGGCGAACCAGATGGTTGCACCAGGCTCCAATCTTGATCTGGCAGAGTTTCTACAGCTGGATGTCCTTCCTAATGCCAACCACTCCGAGAGTGTAGTGGGTGCTTTATACATGCCACCGGCACGGGCGCCAGTCAGGCGGTACTGGCAACGACCTCGCTCAAATCCTTTTTACACGTGCCACCGGCACAGGTGCCAGTGAAGCGACATTGGTAACGATCATGCTCGAATGGTGCCCTTTTACGTGCCACATGTATGCAAAACACACACACAAATACATTGAGCTTCTTTCAGTTTCTGTCTACCACATCAACTCACAAAGTTGCGGTTGGCCCAAAGCTATTAAGCAGAAGACACTTACCCACGGTAGTTCCGTGGTCATGACTATTTTTAAGTTCTATATTCCAGGATTTAACATTTTCAAACTTTAAGCTGGTGTAATATTCTACTTATTCTTTTGTCTTTTGTCTTCACTCAAATGGATGCACGGCGCTGATGACAATAAACGGTTTCTTCTCTTTGTGACTAAAAGATCTGCTTTGTTGTTTTCCATTCTATTTTGATTTACAGCCTAATTTCATTGTTTTGGAGACTTATTATCATCATTATTGATATTATTATTATTATTATTATTATTATTATTATTATTATTATTATTACTGTCAATATTATTTTAATGCTCAGTAGGGGTTGATCAAGTCTTAGCTTGCAGGAGATATGATTTAATTAAAAATTAAACAGCAGCTACTACAACAGTAGTAGTAGAAACAACATCAAATACAGCAACAATGATAACCACCACTACCACCACCAACACCACCACCACGACCACCATGACCACCATGACCACCATGACGACGACCACCATCACCACATTCTCTTAAATTATCGCCAGATGTGAGGCAAATTGTGTGCAAAAATAGATTTGCCTTGAGGCAGTAGGGTTGAATATTGGATAGTTAGTGGATAATTGAAGGTAATTAAAGATAATTTGGGACCCTGTGTGATTTTTTAGGGATAAACATAATTTTCAAATCATAAATAAATCCATCAACTAATTAATGAATGACAGTTTCCTTAGCAGCAGCAACAACAACAACAAAAACATGAATTAAGACAAAATCCATTAACTTATGTTTTTGAATCAATATTGGAAATTAGAAAGAGCGGGGGCGGGGGGGGGGAGATAAAGAGAACAAAACAAAGCAAAAGAAACATAAAAATAAAATACATCATCATCATCACATCAACAGCAGCTGCTGTTGCCACCACCACCACCACCACTATTGTAATCATCCTCACAGTCACGACCACCACCACCATAATCATCACGACCACCACCACCATAATCATCACCACCACCACCACCACCATAATCATTGCCGCCACCATCATAATCATCGCCGCCACCACCACCACCACCTTCACCACCACCACCACCATAATCATCGCCACTACTACCTTAATCATTGCCGCCACCATCATAATCATCGCCACAATCACCACCACCAACACCACTACCATCACCACCATCATCATCTTTGCCTTTGGCAGAGCACATTTTCAACAGGTTGTTTTGATCAGAGATGGTTTTGGGACTAAATACCAGCAGCATCAAAGAAAGATACATTAGTTAATGTAGTCCTAGGTATTCTATGACTGAATAAAAGATGAGATGGTTACAACTGAAATATCTTTGATAATATGTCTGCTGGACCAAGCCTTATTATGGGCTGAACATCAATAACAAGATAACAAAGAAGACACATTGAGATAATGTAGTCCTAGGAATTCTATGCCATAATAAAGAGCATTAGTATAAAGATCATTAGTATATCATCATCATCATCATCATCGCCGCTTAACGTCCGCTTTCCATGCTAGCATGGGTTGGACGGTTTTGACTGAGGGCTGGCAAACCAGATGGTTGCACCAGGCTCCAATCTTGATTTGGCAGAGTTTCTACTGCTGGATGCCCTTCCTAACGCCAACCACTCCGAGAGTGTAGTGGGTGCTTTCTACGTGCCACCGGCACGGGGCCCAGTCAGGCGGCACTGGTAATGACCTCGCTTGAATCTTTTTACACATGCCACCGGCACAGGTGCCAGTGAAGCGACGTTGGTAACGAGCACACTCGAATGGTGCCCTTTTACATGTCACTGGCACGGGGGCTAGTCAGGCGGCACTGGTAACGACCTCGCTCGAATCCTTTTTACACGTGCCACCGGCACAGGTGCCAGTGAAGCGACGTTGATAACAATCACACTCGAATGGTGCCCTTTTACGTGTCACGGGTACAGAAGCCAGTTGGCTGCTCTGGCAATGATCAGATATAGTGGATGAGAACTGATCTGGAGCTAAACAAAAGCAAAACAAGATAGACACAAGAGTAATCCTAGATATGCTACGTAGCTGGGACTAAAGCAGCTTTGATCATAGGCATACTGGATCAAGACTGACCTGGGGCTAAACAACAATTTCTTATTCTCATAGATCACTTTCCCTCTTACCAATTCATGCTCATTACCTTATTTTTACTGGCTTATTTTTGTTATTTAGCCCTTGGTCAGCCCTGATTCAGTAGACCTGTGATCAATGGTATTCCAATAGTGACCATCCTGCATTTTATTCAGATATAGTGTATTTAGGACTCTATTCCTTATTTGGAACTTGTTCAGTTCTTTTTGAACACATATAAAATCAAAGATGTTCTAGATGTGGCCACCCCAACAATTCTTTCATATTTAGACAACATATCTCGAAGCGCATTATCTAATGTCCACTACTTCCTTATTAATGTCCTTGCTTAATCCATGGTCAATCCTTATCCAGCTACTTCCTTGTCAATGTCCTTGATTAATCGATGGTCAATCCTTATCCTGCTACTTCCTTGTCAATCTCCTTGCTTAATCCATGGTCAATCCTTATCCTGCTACTTCCTTGTCAATGTCCTTGCTTAATCCATGGTCAATCCTTATCCTGCTACTTCCTTGTCAATGTCCTTGATTAATCCATGGTCAATCCTTATCCAGCTACTTCCTTGTCAATGTCCTTGCTTAATCCATGGTCAATCCTTATCCTGCTACTTCCTTGTCAATGTCCTTGCTTAATCCATGGTCAATCCTTATCCTGCTACTTCCTTGTCAATGTCCTTGCTTAATCCATGGTCAATCCTTATCCAGCTACTTCCTTGTCAATGTCCTTGCTTAATCCATGGTCAATCCTTATCCAGCTACTTCCTTGTCAATGTCCTTGATTAATCCATGGTCAATCCTTATCCAGCTACTTCCTTGTCAATGTCCTTGCTTAATCCATGGTCAATCCTTATCCAGCTACTTCCTTGTCAATGTCCTTGATTAATCGATGGTCAATCCTTATCCAGCTACTTCCTTGTCAATGTCCTTGCTTAATCCATGGTCAATCCTTATCCAGCTACTTCCTTGTCAATGTCCTTGCTTAATCGATGGTCAATCCTTATCCTGCTACTTCCTTGTCAATGTCCTTGCTTAATCCATGGTCAATCCTTATCCAGCTACTTCCTTGTCAATGTCCTTGATTAATCCATGGTCAATCCTTATCCAGCTACTTCCTTGTCAATGTCCTTGCTTAATCCATGGTCAATCCTTATCCAGCTACTTCCTTGTCAATGTCCTTGCTTAATCCATGGTCAATCCTTATCCTGCTACTTCCTTGTCAATGTCCTTGCTTAATCCATGGTCAATCCTTATCCAGCTACTTCCTTGTCAATGTCCTTGCTTAATCGATGGTCAATCCTTACCCAGTTGACATAAGGTCAAAGATATCCCAGCATCAATCATCCTATCTTTTATTCAAACACAGTGTACCTTGGACTGTAGCTATCCAATGTGTCCTTTTGAAAAAAAGAGAGTAGCATGTGATTTGAGATGTATTTGACTGCTATTCTAGCAAATACCTGAAGACATCCTTGATGAGCCATTTTCAAAGTCTTTGAGATTGGTGAGAGGAGGAAAGGTAAGAAGTTGTCTTGAGAAGATAAACATGGCCTAAGTGTTTTCAATAGCTGGGATTCTGCTAAAAGTACTGAAAGATCAGATGGTGGTGCTAAACTGGGTAGAAGATAAGCCCAAGGACAGGAATGGTCAAAATTCCATTCACAATATTTTGGTCACATCTAGGATGCAAAAGACACTTGTTCAAGGGGTCATGCAGTGGGAGTATGCCTGAAATCAAAGAAATGTGAAGCAATCATCTTAATCGTGTGGACATACCAGCACCTCAAATGCTTTCATTGTTGTGTTTGTATTTTTACAGGAATTTCTATAGAAATAGTAACAACAACAACAACATCAGTTAATTATAATGGTTTCTGATTTAGGCATAAGACTAACAGCTTTGAGGGTAGAAGGGTCAGTTTGATACCTTTGACTCCAGTATATGACTGAAGCTTATTTAATTGACCTCTGGAAAGGTGAAAGGCAAAGTGGACCTTGGCAGAATTTGAACACATAATGAAAAGAGCTGGAAGAAATGCCACTAAGCATTTTGTCCAATTCAATTCAATTTTTATTGGCTCAAAAAGCAAAAGCAAGGCCATGTAGGGGGACAGGGAGTTACGTACAGGGAGGGTGGTCATACAAAGAGTTCGGGCCATTTCTGGTCAAGAGAGACTTTGAACCGAGCGGTCATCGGCATCTTCACTATCTCGTCCGGCAGCTTATTCCACGGATCCGCAACCCGGGCAGAGAAAGCCCCTCTCCTTCAATTGAGATGAAATCGTCATAGATAGAGCTTTTGAGAGTGACCCCCACAGCCCACACTCTGGAGCAGGAGTGAAGGTTACACTTTCTGCTTATGATGTTGTGAGTGAGAATGAGATCACCACGGTGGCGGCTTTTTTTGAAAGAATAAAGGTCAAGTGTCTTCAGCCTTCCTTCATAAGACAAATGCTTGAGACCAAGAACCATGTGGGCAGCCAGCTTCTAAACTCTTCCGAAATGATGTATATCTTTTTCTGCCAACTTGTCACACTGTATTGTAATGGATTGGATTGCCTATGTACAGTCCACTGCAGTACAAAGGCATCAGCATGTTCTCTCCACCAACCATAGTCTGATGTAGAGGCTGTGAATTTGAACGTGAGATCATTCTGATTCAATGAGCTTACTCTGCCACACAGGCTCAACATGGCTTGGCAGAGGGGTGCAGTTTTTTTACAATCTTACTCAGGAATAGTTAAGTCAATTACATTGACCCTAGTGCTCAACTGGTACTTATTTTATCAACCCCCAAAAGGATGAAAGGCAAAAGTGACCTCAGTGAAAATAGAACTCAGAACATAAAGACAAATGAAATACTGCTCAGCATTTCACCTGGTCTGCTAACGATTCTGCCAGCTTGCTACCTTAATGATTAGAATAATAACTACAACAACAATAAATATAAAGATTATTTCAAATCTTGGCCCAAGCCAGCAATTTTTATGGAAAAGGGGTTAGTAATAACATCAACCCCAGTACATGACTAGTACTTTGTTTTGTCAACTCCAAAAGGGATGGAAAGCAAAGCTGATTTAGATGGGATTTGTGTGTAAAGAACAAGAACAGATACCAGAAGGTATTTATTTTTCCTGACACATTAACAATCCTGCCACCACTTTATTAGATAATAAATTTCTTCAATAATATTAATAATAATAATGATAAGACTACTAAATAATAATAATAATAATAATAATAATAATAATAATAATAATAATAATAATGGTTTCAAATTTTTGCATAAGGCCAGCAATTTCGATCATGGTGGTGTTAAATCAACCACATCAACCCCCAGTGTTCAACTGATACTTATTTTATTAACCCTGAAAGACTGAAAGGTAAAGTTGACCTTGGTGGAATTTGAGCTCAGAACATAAAAGCCAATGAAATGCTGCTAAGCATTTTACCTGGCGTGTTAATGATTTTGTCAATAATAATAATAATAATAATAATCATTAACAACTAGGTTTGAGAAATTTGTTGGAGAAATTTGGATCGATATGACAATAGAACACACTCAGGGAAACTGCTTCGTTGAGGGCAGGGAGGGTTTTGAGACTGGTACTTGGATGTTAAGTATTGTGGATTGAGACAATGTGAGGCCTTTGACAACAGGTTGTTGCTCTAACAGAATTAGCCGGAACAAGTGAAATTAAGAGCTCTAAAACATGAAATGACAATAGTAATAATAATAATAATAATAATAATAATAATAATAATAATAATAATAACAATAAATGCCCTGATGCAGTACCAGGCAGTGACTTTCATGGCTTCTGATGTTAACTCATTGGAAGTGTTATCACGTACATTGTTTTGTCTTGGTATAAAAGATGGGCACAGCAAATATACCACAAATTTGCTTGTCAGTTGTTTGACCTTAACCATTTGAGCATGTCCCTCAGTGGCTGATGATATGTGCATTTCTAATCATGAGCAGAAGTAGTGGGGGAGCATCATAGCCATGTGCCAAGAGGGATTCTTTATGGTTTGTATAATTCACCTTTGGAAACATGGGTGTTTTGTTCAACGTCCTTCCACAACCCTTATTCAGGGACCTTTTGAGTGGGATGGACAACTCGACCTGCAGAAAATTCTAACTAGGCTCCACCTGCAAGGTCATGTGCCTGGTGTACCCTTATCGGATGGGTAGTCATGATGGGTGTACTGGGCTTCGTATATTTTACCTCAGTGTCACTTTGATGGCATGCACTGCTCTCTCACATAATAATAACAATAATAATAATGATAATAATAATAATAATAATAATAATAATAATAATAATACTAATAATAATAATCCTTTCTACTATAGGCACAAAGCCTGAAATTTTGAGGGAGGCAGCCAGTCGATTAGATCGACCTCAGTACACAATTGGTACTTAGTTTATCGACCCTGAAAGGATGAAAGGCAAAGTCAACCTTGGTGGAATTTGAACTCAGAATGTAATGACAGACGAAATACCTATTTCTTTACTACCCACAAGGGGCTAAACACAGAGGGGACAAACAAGGACAGACAAACGGATTAAGTTGATTACATCGACCCCAGTGCATAACTGGTACTTAATTTATCAACCCTGAAAGGATGAAAGGCAAAGTCAACCTTGGTGGAATTTGAACTCAGAACGTAACCGCAGACGAAATACGGCTACGCATTTTGCCCGGCGTGCTAACGATTCTGCCAGCTCGCCACCTGACAGACGAAATACCATTAAGCATTTTACTTGGTGTACTAACAATTCTGCCATCTTACCAATTCTATAATAATAATAATAATAATGATGATGATAATAATAATTCTGCTAACTCTTTTTATGTGTTTAAGTGTTTTATTATCTTGATTTCTTTCAGATTATCTTCAAAATGTTTATAAGAAACGAGACAGGATTATCTTTGTCCATGCTCCAGAATACACAGAAGCTATCAATTCACGTAAGTTTTAATCTAAATTTTCATTTCAATCCTCATACTTTCGGTTTTTAAATTTAAAATTGCTATTATACACACACACACTTGTGCACATAAAACACATAGATACATGCACACACACACACACACAGAATGCAACTCCTTAATTTGTACATTACAGATGGTCATGATATCTGGGGCTATGAAAAGATCTGCATGATATTCTTAACATTTAAAGGATGATGTACAAAACAAGATGGTTTCATTCACAGCTATGCTACCAAACAATAAGCCAGTCAAAATTCTTCACATTCTTTGTTTAATGTTCTTTTGTTATTCACTTACGCACACACACACACACAAGACCCTCCACCCCACACTTCCTGTCTCATGTCCTACATCATCATCATCATCATCCAGTGTTTTAAATCTGGGTTTTGACCCCATTAACAGGGGTGGCTGGTAGGCAGGTGCAGTCCACTCCAGCCTTTGGGTTGGCTGGCTGGTGCCCCTTCTCCTTTGCTATCACGAGGCTTTTTTTGGAGCTGGATTTTCTACAGGGTGCCTGCCCTTGTTCCCCACCCCCAACCTCAGTTTCTAGACATGAGTGGTCCCGATATCAAGGCCTCTACCATGATTTTTAAGAAATATGGTGGAAAACTAGCTCAGGAAGGCAGGGATGCTACTCCTTGAGATCCCTTTTGGATCCCCACTACATCAGCACCTTTATTCCCACACATTGACATACATGCATGTACATCCCCACCTCTTATGCGGCTATGACAATGATTCTCATTTACAATCATCACATGCATGCATGCATGCATCCATACATACATACATACATACATACATACATACATACATACACATACATACATACATACATACACTCACATACATACATACATACATACATACATACATACTTACTTACATACATACATACATACATACATACATACATACTTACATACATACATACATACATACTTACATACATACATATACATACATACATACATACATACATACATACATACATACATATACATACATACATACATACATACATACATACATACACACACACATACATACATACATACACACATACATACACACATACATACATACATACATACATACATACATACATACATACATACTTACATACATACATACATACATACATACATACATACATACATACATACATACATACATACTTACATACATACATACTTACATACATACATACATACATACATACATACATACATACTTACATACATACATACATACATACATACATACATACAATGTGTTTGCAGTGCCAGTACTCATACCGACATTTGGACTATTTGATTGGATGCTTGATGAAATACAAGCCATTGATGTGAAAACCCAGAAGATACTAACCAGCACTCATATTTTCCACATCAGCAGTGATGTAGACTGCTTCTACCTAAAACATCCGCTGGGATTTTCCAGTCAGTGCTGACAGAATGATTCAGGCTAATCGACCAGACATAGTTATTAAAGACAGGGAAGAAAATACTTGCAGGCTAATAGATGTAAGTGTTCCCACTGCTAAAAACATATCTGTAAAGGAGTTTGACAAACTTAGTAAATATAAGGACCTGGAAATTGAAATACGAAAGATGTTGAATCTTAAAGCAAAAACTGTCCATGTTATATTAGGTATGATAGAAAAGGGATGCTATAAACATTTAGACAACATCCCAGGAGAACCATGTCTCAAGGAAATCTAAAAGATTGTGCTGACAAGTGCTGCCCACATCCTTAGAAAAACCTTATGAACTTAAATGTTTCTCTTGTATTATATGGAGGTATTTCTCTACTGTCCTTGCCACTTCCCATCACCAAGCTTTCAATTATATTTCAACATCTCTTAACCTCCACTTGCCTTAGGGTGTTGGGTGTGCCTTGGTAAGTGATTGCAACAAACATCTAGATTAAAAGTAAACAACGGTGATAATGATAAAAATAGTGGTTTCAAATTTTCGTACAGGGTTAGTAATTTCATGGGAAGCAATAAATCAATTCCATGAATCCCAATGTTCATCTGGTACTTATTTTATCAACATTGAAAGAATGAAAGGCAAAGTTACCTCAGCAAAATTTGATCAAAGAGTGTAAAGTTGGACAAAATGCTACTAAGGATCTTGACTGGCACTAATAATTCTGCCATTTCACCACCTTCTGCTTAATAAAAATACTAACAACAGCAACATACATGAGAAAACGAGTCTGGGATCTCGGTTATGTATCAAAAATCAACATCGACCCTCTTCTGCAGTATTGAACTGGTACTTATTTTATCAACCCTCAAAGGACGAAAGGCAAAGTGGACCTTAGTGGAACTTGAACTCTGAACGTAAAGATGGACGAAATGCTACCGAGCATTTTGCCCAGTGTGCTAACAGTTCTGCCTCGCACAGTAGAAGTGATTATGAGACCAGGATTCAATTTGATTTAAAAAGTAATGCTATCACCTTCAACAGAATAGCAACACAGCGAGCTTGTTTGAATTAGTTCACTTTAAAAATGTCATAAGTGATGGACCCTTGATGAAATTGCAGCAACTATGATGCATAATTACAAAAAAAAACAGAGCAATGTGCGGTCACTACAGTAGAAACATTTGCTGGTCATTGTTATATATGCTGTAGAAAACATTTTAAATAAAAAGTTTTCGATGTAAACAAATCTCCACTCTCCTCTATCTGTCTGTCTGTCCCATCTGTCCATCTGGCTGTCTGTCTATCTATTTATCTATCTGTCTGTCTGTCTGTCTGTCTGTCTGTCTATCTATCTATCTCTGTCTCTCTGTCTCTCTGTCTCTGTCTCTGTCACTCCATTTATCTATCTCTATGGTAGTGGTAGCCAGGGCAGTCAGGGATGATGGTGCTGCAAAGCTTCATATACTGCATTGCTTGCCCCAAATTCAAGGGAAATTATATTGGTGAAACTAACGATTCCCTTTGCCAACGTGCAAGGAAGGAGAGGGAGGGAGAGAGAAAGGAGAGAGAGAGGAGATGGAGGGAGAAGGGAGTGGAGAGAGGAGATGGAGGGAGATGGAGGGAGGCAGAGAGAGGTGGTGAAGATGTGGCAGGGTGCACCCAGGTTTGAGGGAAGTGTATATATAAGTTAATGTAGTGCAGAAGATTGGATAGAATGAGTGAGCGTGCCATTTCTCAAGAATCAAAAAGGTGAGTGGGAGATAATGTCTGTGAACTGCAGCTGCAATGCTGTTTGATCAATTTGGGTATTGTTCAATGAAATACTCAAATAATTACCAAAACAAATAAATACAAGCTGTGACACAACTTTATGGGAAATCAATATATTGTGAAATCAATGAAGAGTTCAAACTCAAAAATGAACCACATCAAACTATTACATAATTACATATCAGCTGATTGCGTTGACATAAACATTATTTACTTTGGTGACTCTCCAAATTATTGGTGACGTTTTGACAGTGAAGAACGGCTGGAATGGTCTGCCAAAGCAGAATTGTTAACACGGCAGATAGAATGCTTAGTGGCATTTCTCCTGGTTCTTTATGTCCATTATCATCATCATTATCGTCACCTTCATCATCATCGTTTAAAATTTGCTTTCCATGCTGGCATGGGTTGGATGGCTTGACAGGTGCTGGCCAACCGGGAAGCTGTCCAGACCCCAACAGTCTGTTGTGGAATGGTTTCTATGGCTGGATAGCCTTCCTAACACCGACCACTTTACAGAGCATGATGGATGCTTTTTACATGCCACTGGCATGGGTGTATCTACACAGCACTGTCATGGATGCATTAACACAGTACTTGCATAGGTGTTTTTAAGTGGTACCTGTACCTGAAAGGACATACCTGTATGTGTTGAAGACAGCGATTTTACTTAGCTTGATGGGTCTTATCAAGTAAAGCATATCACCATATCTCCTGGTCCCTTGTCATTTTCTCAATGAGGCCCAGCATCTGAAGATCCTTTCTCACCACTTCATCTCACCTTTACCCCTTCCACAGGTAACCTCTGCAACAAGAGCTTGGTTAACTTTGCATTTCATCCTTTCAGGATTGATAAAATAAAGTACCAGTGGCGAGTTTGATGTAGGAACCATTCAGGAACCATTCAGCATCCCTTCATATATATATATATATATCACGTGACCACGTGACCGACCAGACCATCAGAAGTTGTTACACATCGCTGGTCACAATGCATTTGCATTGTTTCAGCCTTTGAATGATGCCACCCCGCTGGCTAAGCGAGCAGGCCAATATATATATATATATAAATAAAATTTAATAAAGTATTATTACCATTATTAAAATAACAATAATAATAAAGTGGTCAGCAAGTTTAACCTAAATAGGTAAAATTTACATATAAATTAATTAGTGCACTGGATTACCACTTGCTAGAAATAGGAGTTAACACTCCAAAGCCACAAATTTGCCACTATTAAAAAAAACACATGGTGTATGTAAGGAACATAATAAAATTGGCCTTACCCTATTGTTATTTTAATAATAGTAATAATACTTTATTAAATTTTAATTTAGATGGAGAGAGAGAGAGAGAGAGGGAGAGAGAGAGAAGAGAGAGAGAGGGAGAGAGAAATTCACACACACACAAACACACGCATATATAGTATAGAGAAAAGTCTTGCAATAAAGAAATCCCTGCTTTTTCCTTGGATATCACAATCCACATTGATATAAGAACAATTTCGTGTCCGACCTTTTTAATAATGAAACAGCTTCTGACTCCCTAGAGTATGAAATACATTTTTTTAAAAATTTCCCCAAATATCATAGAATATTTGAATAAAATGTTTTATTCAGCAATTGCTTAGAATAGCACATCATTTGGGATATAGGAAAATATTTTTATCTAATCAGCAGATTACATTGAAAGCATGAAAAGTCAAAGAGCTGATAATAAAATTACTTTAGGGAAAAAATTTGATAAAATCTTGAAACAACACCTGAGACTGGTTAATTAATGTAGGGTAGCTCACAACGAACATGTAAAATATGTAGAAAATGGAGTTAATTTTCTAATACACCCATGTTTCCAATATATTTAATTTGAAATAAATGTTCAGTGTCCTTAATATATTAAATTCAATAAAACAAGTTTTAAAGGAAAGCTTTAAACAAACTATTTTTTTTATTAAATCTCCTGCCATTGACCCTAAATAGTCTTCTTACAGTCTTGTAGTAATCCTCCCCTGTAGTAGTAGCCCTTCCTATACATTTAAATTTAGTATACAAATTTGTAGCTGCTGCTGCTGCTGCTTTTACTACTACTACTACTACTACTACTACTACTACTACTGCTACTACTACTACTACTACTACTGCTGCGGCTGCTGCTGCTACCACCACCACCACTACTACTGCTGCCACCACCACCACCACCACTGCTGCTGCTGCTGCTACTACTACTACTACTACTACTACTACTACTACTACTACTATAAACACTTCTACTGTTACTGCAAATACTACTTCAACCAACACCACTGCTACTATTTCTAATACTGCTCCTGTTGATGACAATGATGAAGGGAAAGAGAAGGGTGATGATGATGATGATGATGCGGAGGAAATGCGAAGGAGATGGGGAGTGAATGAGGAGATGAAGAGGAAGATTACTATATCATCATCATCATCATCATCATTTAATGTCTGTTTCCCAAACTGGCATGGGGTGAACAACTCGACAGGAACTGACAAGGCCAGGGGCCACACAAGCTTCCTTAGTCTGTTTAGACTTGATCTCTACAACTAGATGCCCTTCCTAACGTCAACCAATCCATGGAGTGCTTTTCATGTGGCACCATCACAAGCGCTTTTTAAATGGCACCAACACCCACACTAACACTTTTTAATGTATTGTCATGGTTTTAGGATTTCAATTTGGATCTTTTCGGTTTGACCGGCAGTTTTTTTAAATAGTTTCCACGTAACTAAACACTTTTAAACTTCGTATACTGGTAGAATGTGTTTATAAAACATCTTTTTCTCTTGGCTTTATTGAGAAAATTCTATGGCTTGTAAGATATTTGTTGTTGTTTTTTTTCTTCAATTTCTGCAATTTCAACCAGTCAGTGACATCTATTGAGGTAAAAAACATTCTGTGCCGTATGAATATGTCCCTCGTTTAAGAAACAGATTGGGTTTATTTACATTTGTGAAGAAAAAATGATACCCTTCCCCACACCCCTAACCCTAAAACAGATTGAAATGCAATAGATCGATTCTAGGGTCATAGTTATGGGTGACAATTTCATATGACACCGCTAGAAAAAACTGCCGTTCAAACCGAAAAGATCCTTTCAATTCTGTTGTAGTGGGCAGGTCTTCTCCAGTACAGGAATGTCCCACATATCTTGGTCCTTGGCCTTCAATACTTCATTCCATATTTTCTGGGTCTCCCTCTTTCACAACTTCCCACACATACACAATGGCTTCTTTCAGTTTCTGTCTACCAAATGCATTCACAAGGCTTTGGTTGGTCCAGGGTTATAGTAGAAAACACCAGCCCAAGCTGCCATACAGCGGGACTGAACCCCAAACTGAAGCAAAACATCTTAATCACACAACCATGCCTCTGCCCCCCCCTCTTTCTCTCACACGCACGCACACACACACACACACACACCACACATACAGTACAGTCTTCTCTTGGTTTAACTTACAATATTTATCAATTTTCTCTTTAGCTTTTATATTTTCATCATCATCATCATCATCATTGTTTAACGTCTGCTTTCCATGCTAGCATGGGTTGGACGGTTCTACTGGGGTCTGGGAAGCCAGGAGGCTGCACCAGGCCCAGTCTGATCTGGCAGTGTTTCTACAGCTTTTATATTTTAGCTTTCTTAAGCTAATTATGTTTTATGAGGCATGAGAAGAAAATGCTTGCACATCTATGTGGCTTTAGCTGTTTAACCCTATTGTTACCATATTTCTGTTGAAATGCTCTGTGTTTCTTTCAATTAATTTTGAATATAACAAAGAATTTAGTAAAATAACTTAGTTATCATTAAGCTAGTGTTAGTAACATAAATTATGACTAAGATTTGGTGGAAGATTTTAATTCAGAACTTTTGTAAACAAGACATTTGGACCACAAAATCAGAGCTGGTTTTAGGCAGGTTGGTATCAAAAGGGTTAAATTTAGTATATATATATATAAATATACTTTGTTATATACATGCATATGTACATATGTATGTGAGTATGTATGCTTGTATGTTGTTAACTGCTTTTCAAAATAAACATACATTTCATCTTAATGGCTCTGATGTATCTAAAAGATGTTGCACAAGCACTAAGTGCACCCTTTCTTATTGCAGAAACAGCTGTAAGCTAATGAAGGTGACTATGTAACACCTGTTTTTTGTCATTCATTAATTACTATTATGCTGTGTACTCTCATAAAACTTTACTCTAAAGTATATGAATATTGAATTCGGACAAGGGGTCATTGGTATCAGCATACCTGAGCAAAATCATAAGATATTTATATGTACACACAAACACACACACACACACAAACGCTCTCTCTCTCTCTCTCTTTCTTTAACACACACAAATGCTCTCTCTCTCTCTTTCTTTAACACACACACACACACACACACACACATGCTCTGTCTTTCTCTAACACACACACATACACACACATGCACACACATGCATATATGCATATAAAAAGCAATTATCATATATGTATATATTTCAGCTTTAACATCTGGTGGAGTGGATCCAGCTATTGTTGTGGAGTTAATAAAGAAAGAGAAAGAAATGGTACGGAAATTAATGGAAAAATACACAAACAAATTAAAGATGGCAAAGGTATGTCTTTCAGTTCAGTTTGGAACAATTTCCACAATAATCTTAATTTTGCATTCCCAAATTCAAGATAGATTCTCAATACCTTTGTTGAACTGAGACTAAATTTTCTTGGAATGGTAAATGCAAAACATTATAAATAAAAAAGAAAAATTTTATTGAGTGTCTGTGTATTACTGGTCACTTCATATCAAAATGGTAACCAACTCTGACATTGTTCTTTCATTATCCTTAATAACATACTCAAGAGGTAGCTTCTACGCTCACCAAACTTTTCAGCTCTATCCCTACAGGAATATATCTTGATCTTTGAAAATATATACTGCAGTGTGTCTCTTTCCTAAGAAAGAAAATCCCTCTGATTCCAATCCTGTCTCACCCTACCAACTGTCATTTTATAACATCTACTTTCAATAACTCAAAGGTAATGGAGACAATCTTTAATAACATTGTCTGGCAACTTGAGTCTCACTGTCCCCTTAATGACTGCTTGTTTAGCTTCAGTATTGATTATCATTAAAGAGAGATCCATTGTCATTCACTAGTGGAATGATGTTGCCTGAGAAGTTTACTGAAAGTGGTGATTTTTGGCCCTAATATCAAAAATAGCTTTCAGCTGTATCTGTTTCACAAATCTCATAACTGCCTGCCTATGGAACCAATTTCTCTCTTATTTGGTGGATCAGTAGCTTCCTCATCAGACTGCATTATTGATGACCTGTGCCAATGGAGTTCTCTACTGAACTATATTCTATCAACTCTGGTGTATCCAGAGAATAGTTCAGTTATCTGCATTCGTCTTTCTATACTTTAATGACCAATCTGCCATCATATCCAACTGTATCCACTCTTACAATGCTACCCATTATTCCTCCCTAGCCTTCTCCACCCAAGTGTTGACCACTCATGACTTAGATAGTTCACATTAAACACACCCTAATTCTGTAAACAAATACCTTGAAAGCATTTTCTAATAGGCGTCATTTTAATCTTGTCCCTTTCAACAAGAAAAAAAGACAAAAGAAACATTACTCATATACAAAAACGAAAAAAATACAAAAAACTCCATAGCACCTCCTCCTTTTAGATATGAGTAGCACATAACTAGAATCCTTGTGATCATACTAAGTTCTAGCTATCATTTTCATTGAGGCTCTTTCATACAAAAGTTACATAGCTAGGACTGTATCTTAAGGACTAGCTCTTCTCTTCATAGCTAGAGGCTACTTCAGCCCCAAATAATTACTCTCTACAAAGTTCAGGTGAGAACCTCAGTGAAGTATTTAGCCCCAGGTAAGAGAGAGTTCCAAGTGTGACTATCCATTTTTTTTGTATTATACTGCATCATGGACTATATCATTCCATGTACCTTACTTTTTAAGACAATGAGGTTTAATATGAAGGAGATTTTAGCTGCTGTTTCCGGCAAATTGATTGACCACAGTTAGATAGTGGTACTCAGTGCCATGATCTATAAAAATGTTGTTACTATGGTACCACTGTTAACTTCATGTCTTCTTGAAGTCTATAAAAGATATTTTGGTGTGGCAAAAACTTTCATATCTGCAAGATATGCTGGTTATGTGAGCAAAACATTTGGCAGTCTTCATAGCAATTGTTTACGGCTAAGGAGACTGAGCCAGAATCACATAAAATGTAAACAAAAGAGTTAATTCATTCAAAACTCTTCCATGTGGTGCTCCCACCATGGTAATAGTCAAATGACTGAAATAAGTAAAAGATAAAAAGTAAAAGATTAATCTTTTGATTCATAGCAGGAGTGGCTGTGTGGTAAGTAGCTTGCTTACGAACCACATGGTTCTGGGTTCAATCCCACTGTGTGGCATCTTGGGCAAGTGTCTTCTGCTATAGCCCCGGGCCGACCAATGCCTTGTGAGTGGATTTGGTAGACAGAAACTGAAAGAAGCCTGTCATATATATGTATATATATATATATGTATGTGTGTGTGTGTTTGTGTGTTTGTGTTTGTCCCCCTAGCATCACTTGATAACCGATGCTGGTGTGTTTACGTCCCCCGTCACTTAGCGGTTTGGCAAAAGAGACTGATAGAATAAGTACTGGGCTTACAAAGAATAAGTCCCGGGGTCGATTTGCTCGACTAAAGGCAGTGCTCCAGCATGGCCGCAGTCAAATGACTGAAACAAGTTAAAGAGTAAAAGAGAAAGAGTAATAGCACAAACCTCATATATATTCTTGTGTACCATTTTTGGTAAGCAGAAGGCAGCAAGCTGGCAGAATTCTTAGTACCCTTTTTTCCAGCTTTATGTTCTGAGTTCAAATTCTACCAAGATTGACTTTATTTCTCATCCTCTTGGTATCAATAAAATAAGTACCAGTTGAACACTGAGGTTGATGTAATCGACTTATCTCCTCCCCTGAGCTATTTAGTTGTTATTTTTAGCACATCTCGTGACTACCTCATAGCCTCCTCATTTCTCAGGCTGATGTATTGATGTTTTTCAATATCTTTCTACTGATAAATATATTCTATTGCCTATTGCTTGGGTTTTCACTAAAAAGTTGGGCTCTCTGTATTTTAAATGGTGATTTTTAAAAAATTGAAAATTTTTTTTTTAAATGTTAAAAAAATTCCAAAAATGAATTAAAAAAATTTTTTTTGTTATCATGTGACAGGCGTAGGAGTGGCTGTGTGGTAAGTAGTTTGCTTACAAACCACATGGTTCCGGGTTCAGTCCCACTGTGTGGCATCTTGGGCAAGTGTCTTCTGCTATAGCCTCGGGCCGACCAAAGCCTTGTGAGTGGATTTGGTAGACAGAAACTGGAAGAAGCCTGTCGTATATATGTATATATATATGTGTGAATGTGTGTGTGTGTTTGTGTGTCTGTGTTTGTCCCCCCAACATCGCTTGACAACCGATGCTGGTGTGTTTACGTCCCCCGTAACTTAGCAGTTCGGCAAAAGACACTGATAGAATAAGTACTAGGCTTACAAAGAATAAGTCCTGGGGTCGATCTGCTCAACTAAAAAGGTGGTGCTCCAGCATGGCCATAGTCAAATGACTGAAACAAGTAAAGAAAGAATGTAAATTCCCCTGTGCAGAATACAAATTTACAAAAATTTTAAGAAAATTCTAAAAATTAAAAAAAAATTACGAGGGATTATATGGCATGCATAAAGCAGAATTCTACCAATGATTGTATAGCGTTGTTGTTATAGTTGTTGTTGTTGTTGTTGTTATTGAGCTCAAACAACTAAATAGTAACAATTGACCTGCAGTGCTGACCTGGAGCTATGATCAAAAGATTCCAACCATGGCCATCAATTTTTTTCCTACATTTACAGAATCATGGATCACATTGTCCAACATGTACTCTTCTAAGATAGTATAAGATGGTGAGATAGGAATTGTGAGATGGTTTGGCTGTTATTTCTCGCCGGTTAAGCTGACCACATAGAAGCTCCCTCATTGACTCAGTTGTATGTTATCATTGCAATTTAGTCCAAGGTCAAATCTCATTGAAGTGATTTATGATGAAAGGTATTCCAACCATGACTATCCCATTTATTCTTCCTATATGCAAAGCACACATGTTCATATTTTACAATGTATCTTCCTCTAAAATGATCTGATACTGATTTAACCACTATTTCTAGCATGTTGCACAACCATGTAGACTCGCCCCCCCCTTCATTTGCTTGTTTACTAATATAATTATAAATACAGTGTAGTTATCTCTCTCTCTCTTTTTTATTTTTTGGTTTCTTTGTTCATCTATTTCAGTTACAAGGAAGATTATTACAGGTAAACGGCAAACCAGGTGAAGCCATCATAAAGGTTGTGAAAACTGAAGGTGCAACTATATTGATTCTTGGTTCCAGAGAATCGGTAAAGTGCAGCGAGCAATTATGGGGAGTGTCAGTGATTACTGTGTCCACCATTCACCTGTTCCAGTTCTAGTTTGCAGAAACAAAGACAAAAAGTGAATAAATTCAAAGACAATTTAATCGCCGCTTTTTGTCGTAATTATTATTTTTTTTTTGTTTCTTTTCTTTCTTTTAAATTCTAGTTAAACAAAAACAAAATTATAAATAAAAAAATTAAATAATAAAATATATTAAAACAAAAAAGAAACAAAAGCACAAAATAGGATTAAAACAGAAATAATGGGCTACTGATATCACCTTACCCTAAAAAACCCCCCCAAAAAACTAAAAAAAAACCCATAAAACCAGAACAAACAAACAAACAAGATTTTCCAATATTATTTCACAAACTTAAGATTAATATCAGAGAATGTAAAATGTAGAAAAATTTTCAATAGACAACTATTACTACTTCTACCTAATACACACACACACACACACACAGACAGACAGACAGACACATACACACACACACACACACACACACACACACACACACACTCATTCACTCACTCACTCACTCACTCACTCACTCACACATACAGACACACACATTCATACATTCACACACATATGCATGTATGAATCCATTTGTGTATATTTCTTTTGGCGACAAAATTTGTGCGAATAGAAAGAGGGAAAGACAGTACTCAATACAAAATGTAGAGTATACGTTATATCTATTGGAAGTTGAGTACTTTTTACTAAGCACACATCTGAGTTTCTCATTTCTGGTGTTTGAGATGACTGTGTCTGCTAGAACAAGTAAAACATACATACACACATATATATATATACTTTTCTTTTACCTTTGACTTCTACTGGTTTCAGCTAGTGGCTGAGGCCATGTTGGAGCACTGCCTTACCTTTAGTGTTATTACTTTTTATCTTACATCCACTTCCCAGCTTTCTTCCCAGAATTGTTTCTGGTGAACGACTGAGTTGGCCAGTGCTGCTCTTCTTTGTGTTTTCTGCCACAGTGTGATATATAAATGCAAAACAACACCACAGAGGAATTAATGTAAGCTTAAATAATAAACCGAAATAGGGGAACAACGATACAGTGAGGGATCACTGTATATATATATATGTATATATATATATATATCCATGCACACACACACACACACACACATTTCTATAAAACAGAAATGGTAAACTCAGAGTAATATAACAGGAATACTTTAGCTATGGATATATATATAAGTTCAGCAAAATTTAAATTCAGATGAATATGGTACTTAAGTTAAAGGCTCCAGAATTTTGTTGGGTATTATCCATATAAATCAAATGGGGTGATTATAATCAAAATAAGCAACAAAGATATCCAAGGTAGGGTAGTACAATTGTTTCATGCTATGAAGTAGCATGAAACAATTGTACTACTCTGCCTTGGATATCCATGTTGCTTATTTTGAGTAAATATTTATGAGTGGTTGATACAATGAAAGGAAGTAGTGCTCAACATATTTAGTTGAAATTTTAAGCAGCTACTAACAGTTTAATTTGCAGATGCAGGTCATGTCCACATTGTTACATGTTACCGAGTAAGAGGAGAGAATTTCTGTAAAAGGAATTTCATAATAATCACTTCGAAATTTCTTTTGAACTATCTCTGTTCTTACTTTGTACAACTGATGATGTGGACCTGTTCTGCTCCTCCAAAATTTTAACAGACATGCACATATACAAATACACACGCATGTGTGTGTGTGGTGTGTGTGTGTGTGGTGTGTGTGTGTGTGTGTGTATGTGTAGTGATATGCAGTGTATTGAACATCTGGCAATGTAATAAGAGTTTTTTATAACTGTGAGTTGGGAAATAGAAGACTATTTCCTCATATCTAAATCTAATGGATTCATGTTATGGTGTTGGATCAAAGAGTGTCATTGATTAACTATCATGAAATGTCAAGTCAAGAAAACACAGCTTCCCACACACAACAGAGGACATGTGTGTAATATTCAGTACAGTGAAATTGAACCCAAGCTCACAGTCATGTTTGTATCTGTATTATGTTTCTACAAAAAATGGTTGTGTATTATTCTAGTTTTTATAGAATAATATACAGATTATTTAACTGCTATAAAGTCTTTAATTCTATGGTTAACAATTTTCATAAAACTTGGTATTGCTTTATTCTGGAACACAATACTGTCAATATTAAGATAATTGTTTTCCAATGACATGTTTCTGGGTTCAGTCCCACGCTTTGACAGCTTGAACAGGTGTCATCTACCATAGTTCTGGGCCAACCAAAATCTTTGTGAGTGGATTTGGTAGACAGAGACTGAAAGAAACCCATTGTGTGTATGTATTTGTGTGTATGTGTGTGTGTGTGTGTATGCATGTGTTTGTGTTTGTGTGTGTGTGTGTGTATGCATGCATGGGGTTTGTGTGTGTGTGTGTGTATGCATGCATGGGGTTTGTGTGTGTGTATATATATGATATATTTAAAAAAATTTTTTTTTTCATTTTCATCTAGTTTCAGCTCACGAGCTGTGGCCATGCTGGGGCACCGCCATTCGGTGTTGCTACATGATTTTACTTCACGAATGCTTTTTAGCATTGACATTTGGTGCATGAGAGAGTTTGATGCAGCTGCCCTCATCTGCACCTCCTGCCGTGAAGTTGATATATAAATATCTGTGTGTGTGTGCATGTATTTATGTGTGTATCTCCTTGTTCTGACATCAAATGATACTCGTAAATGTGCATCACCATATAAATAGTGGCATTTGTTTCGAATCCTCTGTGAAAACCTCTTGTTTTGGGCAAACCCTAACTTGCTTCAAACCAGATGAGGGTTGGAGACAGGTAAGAGATCCTGCCATAGAAAATCTGCCCTGACAAATTCCCTCTGACATGTACAAGCCCTGTAAAGGGGACATTGAAAAGATGATCATGATATGATGACAATGATATGAAGCTGCTACTAATGATGATGATGATGATGTGAATGATAATGATAAATAAAGTGTCTTCTTTCAGTTGTTGTGACAATTACAAATGGAATGGTAAACACGTCTTTAACTTTTAGGTAACAAATTTATACAAATCTAATGTTGATTTTTTATTACCCACAAGTGGCCTAAGACAGACGTAATACCTATTTCTTTACCACCCACAAGGGGCTAAACACAAAGGGGACAAACAAGGACAGACAAACGGATTAAGTCGATTACATCGACCCCAGTGCATAACTGGTACTTATTTAATCGACCCCGAAAGGATGAAAGGCAAAGTCGACCTTGGCGGAATTTGAACTCAGAACGTAATGGCAGACGAAATACCGCTAAGCATTTCGCCCAGCGTGCTAACGACTCTGCCAGCTCGCCACCTAATACAGATCTAATGTTATTATATTCTGGAAAAATATGAAACATTTTGGATCAACTGTTTTGGCTCCGCTGTTTAGGTTCTCCTTATTTGAGCATTGTTCATTTGATGACTTCTTTGACATCAGATGTTTTAATGTTTCTCGCATTCTCTCTCTCTTTTTCTCTCTCCACCTCTCTCTCCTTGTTTATGTGTAACAGCATATTTCTCTTTATGTGTCTGAAGAGAGGGAAAAAATGTTTATGCCAGTTTATATCAAATTTTTATATTCTTTCTCCCCTCCTTCTCTCTCTAGTGGAGGTGAATGGCTTAATGATTAGGATATTGGACTCATGATTGTAAGATTGTGGTTTTAATTCCTGGACTGGGCAATGTGTCGTGTTCTTGAACAAAAAAACTTCATTTCACATTGTTTAGTACACTCAGCTGGCAAAAGAGAGTAATCTTGTAACAGACTGGTGTCCTGTCCTGGTGGAAATATATACACCAGAGGATCAGGAAAACTGGCCCCATGAGACTATAATGACTTGGGAAGGAGCTTAATCCATATCTCCTCCTCCTCCTCCTCCCCTCCTCCCATTCACCCATTCCTCTCCTCCCCTCCCCCTCCCTCTCCTCCCCATTCTCCTCCCCTTCTTCTCCTCCTCCATTCTCTATCCCACTATCTGTCTTATGGTTTCTTTATCACTCTCTCTATCTGTACGTGCATTTTTGTATGTATATGTGTTTGTGTGTGTGTTTGTCTCCAGTACTGCCATGAAAGCAGGTTCAATGTCCAACCGGTCAGTTGTACCAGATCATCACTGTCCAAGCATCCACTCCCAGTCATCTCATTCCAGTTCTGGAATATACCTACATCTATTTTTACAGATAATTTGAAAGTATATCTTTACAGGAAAAGTTGTATATTATTTCATTTGTACCATTTATAAGTGGGTTGCCATATCAACTACCATAATGTATTAAATTCAACAACAGTCAATGGAATTCCGTGGATTTTTCTTTTTAGATATTTTTATTAATGATGTCAAGAATTTTTTAAACTTTTGAGAGAAAAAGAATAATTCTTTTTTGGAATATCTTGAAGCACACACACATACTCTGTAAATAATAGCTTCTAAATATTGTGTTGAAAAACCCTTTTGGATAGAGAAAGTAAAAAACCCTAATATTTACAAGTTATTATAATCTTTATGCACATGTTTTGAGATATTCCTTAGCAGAATTATTCCATTTTCTCTTGAAAGTTTATAAAATTCTTATGACACCAACAACATACAATTCTTTCTGGTAAGTTCCAAAAATGGATATATTTGAAAGATTGCTTTGGTATAATGGTAGAGTACAGCAGATGTGGCTTTGAGTCTCAGAACCACAGCCTTTGATATTTCATGTCTTCACATTCTGAGTTCATATTCTGTTAAGGCTGACTCTGCATTTCATGCTTTTGGAGCTGATAAAATAAGTGCCAGTTGAGTACTGGAGGTCAATGTAATTCACTTACCCACCTCCTTTGAACTTACTGGCCTTGTGACTAAATTTGAAACCATTATTATTATTATTATTATTATTATCATTATTATTATTATTATTATTATTATTATTATTATTATTATTATTATTATTATTATCATTATTATTATTATTATCATTATTATTGAGAAGAGTGCGACTTTCTGGAAGAGTAACATTGATTCTTTAAATATCATCATCATCATCATCTCTTTATCCCAGGTTTTGTTGGAGCTCATGGAGTCTTACATGCATTGTGGACTTACTGCCTGCAGCCTACGGTACCATGCTGTTTGTTCTTTCCAGCTATCTAATACTTTCCTGATTATTCTGGCCATGCTAATTTGTAACAGTTCTACCAGGCGCATTTTATTCCAATTTCCTTTATATTCCTCATGATGCCTTCTTATACTATTCCCAAGGACCCAAAAATAATTGGCACTATCTTCACCTTCTTCATTTTCCATAGCCGGACTATTTCTTACTTAAGAGTGTTGTATCTGTCTATCTTTTCGCCTCCCTTCTTGACTATTCGTGTGTCAAAAGGGTCATGCAGCATCAACTACATATCACGTGTGGTGCATCTTGTCCACCAACACTAGGTCCAGGTTGCTATGCTATAGAACCTAATTTGTTTCGATTGGGAAATCCAAGATGATTTTTGCTAGACTCCAATTCTGCCACTCTCTGTTGTCTGTGCTCATACCACATATTAGTGGAGGCGCAATGGCCCAGTGGTTAGGGCAGCGGACTCTCGGTCGTAGGATCGCGGTTTCGATTCCCAGACCAAGCGTTGTGAGTGTTTATTGAGCGAAAACACGAGGCTCCGACAGGGATGGTGGTGATCCCTGCTGTACTCTTTCACCACAACTTTCTCTCACTCTTATTTCCTGTTTCTGTTGTACCTGTATTTCAAAGGGCCGGCCTTGTCACTCTCTGTGTCACGCTGAATATCCCTGAGAACTACGTTAAGGGTACACATGTCTGTGGAGTGCTCAGCCACTTACACGTTAATTTCACGAGCAGGCTGTTCCGTTGATTCGGATCAACTGGAACCCCTGTCGTCGTAACTGACGGAGTGCTTCCATCCACCACATCTTACCTCTCTCTAGCTCCACTTTTCACACGGTTTCCAATGTAGCACTTTCGCTACCTGGTCATGTTGCCACAACTTGTAGTGGTCTTGGGCAAGTCTGGGGCATTTGTTCATAACATGGGCAATGGTTTCATCCACTCTATTACAAATGCAACACAATGGAAACACTTGCTCATTCCTAAGGTTAAACCTCCAGTTTGTGCCCAAAGCTTGGTCTTGCACTGCCTGTTTAGTGCTTTCGGTCTCTTTTTTAGGATACCTTTCATCAGCCAATCTTACCTATTTTTTCCAGCAACTTCTGTTGTGGCTGCATGGAATTGATTGTGTAGTCCCTTCTTGCGTAATTCTTTTTCATGTCCTTTTTGTATTTCTTCATTTGTTTTGCTTTTTTCTCTGCTTTTATTGTTATTATTATTATTATTATTATTATTATTATTATTAAGGCGGGCAAGCTGGCTGAATTGTTAGCTTGCCAGGCAAAATGCTTAGCGGCATTTCATTGGCTTTGTTTACATCCTTTCGGGGTCAATGAAATAAGTACCAGTCATGCACTGGATCGATGTAACTGACCATTCTACTTCCCCAAATTTCAGGCCTTATGCCTATAGTAGAAAGGATTATTATTATTATTATTATTATTATTCAGTAGTCTTATATTTTGTTTTTTTCCTTCACAATACATGGAACCACAGCTCTGTGTGCCTTGAGAATGTGTAATGTGCAAAATTTTTCTTTTATTAGTTTGTTATGCCTACAGTACTGAAAGAACTCTTAGCAATATTTGTACAATGTTTAGTTTATACTCTACAATGTACGGTGCCTATAGTACTGTTTTCTTTATGTTGTGCATATTTTGTATGCCCTGAGGTTTTGGTTATATATTTGTCAGCATGTATTTATATTTTTTATTATTTCAAAGGCAGCTATTATTTTTGTTGTTGTTGTTTTAAAGATGGCAAGCTGGCAGAATTATTAGCATGCCAAGTAAAACGATTACTGAGATTTTGTCTATTCTTAATTTCTAGGTTCAAATTCCACCAAGGTTGATTTTTGCCTTTCATCCTTTCATGGGTAATAAAATAAGTACTAGTTAAGCAACGAGGTCTACGTAATTAACTTTCTTATTTGAACTTACTTGCTGGCCTTGTGCCAAAATTTGAAACCTTTAGTATTGTTGTTGTTGTAGTTATTGCTACTATTATAAGAGTTATTTCTCTTTTCTAGTCATCTTGTTTAGGTTTTTTTTTTTTCCAGATCTTTATATTCTTATTCTTTGGGAGACAATATTGTCTGTTGGGACTGAGACTTCAGTTAGAACATATTTTTTTTTGTTATCTGTAATAGTAATATCTGGCCAGTTAACCTTGATCTCTCTATCTGTATCTGTAATGGCTTATAACAGATTGTTGTTACTTTGCTATTCTCAGAGACCTTTTCTGGTGTATATTTACACCAGTTCCTTTCTATTTGTATTTCATAATGCTGGCTTATCTTCCAGTTTATGAAAGACCCCCAACTCTCTCATGCTTGCAAATGTATTATTTCTTAGCTGAGACAGGTCAGTCAGAGACAGTGAGTTTACTTATTTATTTCCCTTACTTTTGCATATTTTGCACTTACTGTATTCTGCTGTATGCAATGCTTTTGAGTCATCATCTTCTTCGTCATCAGTGCTGCTGTTGTCATTGATTTATTTGTTTTTTTCAGATCTGCCACAGCTTGAAATGCAAATTGGTTGCAATATTTTTTTCTTTTGTCTGTCAAAAAAAAAAAAAGAAAAGAGTTAAACATTTGCTTAAAACATATTATAAAAATGTGTGCATCTGTGTACACACACGTAACACCCACCCACACCTACACATGTGTATATTGTGTGTGTATGTATGTATTATTGGTGTACTGGTTTTATCCTTTAAAGTATTATTTCTTGATGTGCAATGGATACCAAGAGTTTACCTTCAGATATACTCATGTTATTTTTTGCATAATCTGAAATAGAATACCCACACATCTAAGTTTCATAAGCTCATAATTAACCCCGTAGAAGTCCTACCCCATATAGTATGCTTAGAATTTCTGATCAACTAGGAGATAATACTGAAATATATATGTAGGTTCTTTAATTTAATTTTTCTTTTTAGCTTTACAACTTATAATCAATTTATTTGTACTGTTATGCCTTTATAACATACAAATAAATTATTATTAATAATTAATTAATAATTACCAAAACTGAATTATTATACGTATATAGTTATATATATTTTTATGTATATGTATTGAAGGAAGAGAAAAGGGAAAAAAAATGGATGCATGAATAATTTATCTATATGTTATAAAGGCATAACAGTACAAATAAATTGATTATAAGTTGTAAAGCTAAAAAAATAAAATTAAAGAACCTACGTATATGTTTCAGTACTATTTCCTAGTTGATCAGAAATTCTAAGCATACTATATGGACTTCTACAGGGTTAATTATGAGCTTATGAAACTTAGGTTATCATTTTTTGTATATATATCTCCATTTTCTTATCTTGTATATATATATATATATAATATATATATATAGTATATATATATAAGTATATAGATATATATATATATAAGTATATATATATATATATAGGTATATATATATATATATATAATATATATATATAAGTATATATCTATATATAGTATATATATATATATATATAAGTATATATATATATAAGTATATATATATATATAAGTATATATATATATATATAATATATATATATATATATATATATATATATATATATATATATATACTTACTTTACTTAAAAGCAGCAGAAATATAACAAAAGCTGTTACTCAGAGTTATACGTTCCCGTTTGTCGAGGTGTGAGATAGAGGAATGGGTGAAGCAGGATGTAAATATAATAAATGAAGAACAAGTGTTGAGTGATGAAAAATAGAGGAGTTAAAAAAGTGTAGGTGACAACTGTAGAGATGGAATAGTGTCAAAAGGTGGATGAAAGTGAGAAATGGATAATGGGGGGGTGGGTGGCAGAGGTGACCAATGATGCATATGAGTTGGGAGAGATAGGGATAAGTGAAGGGCAGAACTGATGATAAAAAGGAAGGATGAATGAGAGAGAGAGAGAGATGTGTTTGGTTAGGGTTGCAAGAATGCAGTTGGGTTAAGAGAGAGGCAAGCATAGTGCATGGCAAGGATGAGGAACATATGATGGGGGGAAAAAAGAGACAATCTGGAGGTTTGTTGGTGGTGGTAGTCATAGAGGTATGAATGTCAAATGTGGGTAGGAAAGCAGATTTTTATATATAATATATGTGTGTGTGTGTGTGTATAAATACATATAGGTATATGTATGTGAGTGTGTGATACAACTGTCACTCATAACTGAGTGTGGGTTTTGATATAAACATACACCACAGGAGGTGCAGGCGTGGCTGTGTGGTAAGTAGCTTGCTTACCAACTACATGGTTCCGGATTCAGTCCCACTGTGTGGCATCTTGGGCAAGTGTCTTCTACTATAGCCTCGGGCCGATCAAAGCCTTGTGAGTGGATTTGGTAGACGGAAACTGAAGGAAGCCCGTCATCTATATATATGTGTGTGCGTGTGTGTGTGTGTGTGTGAGTGTATGTTTGTGTGTCTGTGTTTGTCCCCCCCCCACATCGCTTGACAACTGATGTTGGTGTGTTTACATCCCTGTAACTTAGTGGTTTGGCAAAAGAGACGGATAGAATAAGTACTAGGCTTACAAAGAATAAGTCATGGGGGCGATTTGCTCAACTAAAGGTGGTGCTCCAGCATGGCCGCAGTCAAATGCCTGAAACAAGTAAAAGAAAGTAAAAGAGAGTACCCCTTTTTGTTTTTGATGTTCTTTTATGTGTGAGTAGACACAAATACTCCCTTAACAGCCCCTCGACACCCCTCTCCCCTTCTATTCCCCCTAGAACATTGAAGATGTGATAGCTAGAAGGGGAGAGAACTGTGTCTGGTACTTGGTACTTAATTTATGGAGGTGAAACGGCTGACAGAACTATGGTAAATGATTTAGCCCTGTACATTCTCAGTTCAAATCATGGCCAGGCCAACTTGGCAGGATTTGAATCGTGTATCATTCTCAGCTCACTAAATACATTCATACATACACACATGCATACATATATATTCATACATACATACATATTCATACATACATACATACATACATACATACATACATATTCATACATACATACATACATACATACATACATATTCATACATACAAACATACATACATATTCATACATGCGTAATATTACATATGTATACACAGACATACACATACACCTGCAGCACACATACACAAATATATGTATATATACTTACATATGCATGTATGCCTGTACACACTGACACACACACACAAAACACACACACACACAACACCCACACACACACACACCACACACACACCACAATATATTATACACTTATGGTTAGATTGATAGAGGTATTTAGTTATTTGTACATCTTCAGAGTTAAATGCTAGTTAATGCCACACATCAGCAAGTATATCTATCTCTCATCTATCTGTCTTTCTGTCTGTCTGTCTATCTAGCTATCTACACACACACACAC
>NC_043016.1:6518218-6566715 GCF_006345805.1 Octopus sinensis | reverse complement strand
CAAAACGAGGACATTTGAAATAGTAACCACGAGTGTAATGGGTAGAACTGTTTTACAAGTTGACTTTGTGCGGACGTCTTAGTATGCAGTCATGCAAATCATATTCATCTGGACGGTCACACCGATATCTACAGCATTTATGTAAGTAAAATTACATAATAGGCGCAGGAGTGGCTGTGTGGTAAGTAGCTTGTCTACCAACCACATGGTTCCGGGTTCAGTCCCACTGCGTGGCACTTTGGGCAAGTGTCTTCTACTATAGCCTCGGGCCGACCAAAGCCTTGTGAGTAGATTTGGTAGACGGAAACTGAAAGAAGCCCGTCATATATATGTATATATATATGTGTGTGTGTTTGTGTGTCTGTGTTTGTCCCCCCAACATCGCTTGACAACCGATGCTGGTGTGTTTATGTCCCCGTTACTTAGCGGTTCGGCAAAAGAGACCGATAGAATAAGTACTGGGCTTACAAAAGAATAAGTCCCGGGGTCGAGTTGCTCGACTAAAGGCGGTGCTCGAGCATGGCCGCAGTCAAATGACTGAAACAAGTAAAAGAGTAAAAGAGAGAGTAATATGTTAATAGTGAAACATGAATGCGAATAATCCATATTTTTATTGCTTTTTCTTTTGTCTTGCTCGATTACGATTTGGTTGTTTTGCTAAATTTTTCTTGAGGACATTTCTTAGTGGTAAGACCATAGGGGATCTATTTCTAGCATAAGGGCGTCCACATAGTGGTTTCCCTCTAATATGTATATATATACAGACGTGTATATGCACATAAATAAATATTTATTGAGAGACAGATGGTGGGAGGGAGGGGAGAGAGAGGTTGGGGAAGGAGAGGGATGTTTTTACTATTTCTTGCCTTTGTTCTAGTATTTCAAAATGTTTTTTTTATTGATACAATATAGATTAATTGATTAATTTTGTTTTATATCAAAACTTGCAAGTGTTTGGCAAGTGATGTTTGCAAGATTTCATTGCAAAGGTCAATTGTTGTTTTCAGTGGATGGCATAGTTCAAAAGTCCTCTTTCTGGCCATAAGGTTTCGGGTTCATTTCTACTGAGAGTCATCTCAGAAAAGTGTCTGCTACTATGGCACCAAACCAAATTAACCCTTGTGGGTGGATTTGGTAGAAGATGGCTGAAAGAAGCCTGTCGTATGCACATATGGATGGAGAGATGTATAAATGGATGGAGTGATAGAGGAATATATGCATGAATGCGTGTGTGTGTATGTTTATGTGTATACATGTGTATGCATAAGTATGAAGAGATGGATGGAGGGAGGGAGGGAGGGATTTATGGATGCATGGATGGATATATGTATTATGTAGGAAAGAATGTATGTATGCATGTGTGTGTGTATATATATATATCATCATCATCATCATCATCATCATCGTTTAACGTCCGTTTTCCGCACTAGCACAGGTTGGACGGTTCGACCGGGGTCTGGGAAGCCAGGGGCTGCTCCAGGCTCCAGTCTGATCTGCCAGAGTTTCTACGGCTGGATGCCCTTCCTAATGCCAACCACTCCGCGAGTGTAGTGGGTGCTTTTTATGTGCCACCTGCACAGATGCCAAGGGGGTGTCCGGCATCGGTCACAATCGGTTGGAGCTTTTAACGTGCCATCGGCACGGAAGCCAGCCAAGGCGGAGCTGGCAACGGCCACGTTCGGATGGTGCTTTTTATGTGCCACGGCACAGGAGCCAGTCGGGGCGGCGCTGGCATCGGCCACGTTCGGATAGTGCTTTTTATGTGCCACGGCACAGGAGCCAGTCGGGGCGGCGCTGGCATCAGCCACGTTCGGATAGTGCTTTTTATGTGCCACCGGCACAGGCATCACAACTACTATTTCCATTGATATTTATTTCGACGTTCTCCTCAAGCACAGCGGGACGTTCTGGGATCCGGGGTACTTTGAATGGGTAGGGGCTATGCGGAACACACATATATATATACATATTACATATTATATATATATATATATATATATTATATATATATATATATATATATATATATATATATACATATAAATGGTGGAGGCGCAATGGCCCAGTGGTTAGGGCAGCGAACTCGCGGTCATAGGAACACGGTTTCGATTCCCAGACCAGGCGTTGTGAGTGTTTATTGAGCGAAAACACCTAAAAGCTCCACGAGGCTCCGGCAGGGGGTGGTGATCCCTGCTGTACTCTTTCCCCACTCTTTCTTCTGTTGGCCTGCTCGCTTAGCTAGCAGGGTGGCGTCGTTTGAAGGCTAAAACAATGTAAATGCATTGTGACCAGCGATGTGTAACTACATCTGATGGACTGGTCGGTCACGTGATCACGTGTGATATATACATATATGTGAGTATATATATATAATACAAAATAAGAAAATGGAGAAATACATTGAAATCAAATATCAATTACCAGATAATACTCAATCACATACTTTATTAAACCACCACATAAGAAACTATAAGGTTAAACATAATAATGTAGGGTACCGATTTGTATCACATAATCTCCGAAGAGGCCTTAGGATATTTTTGTAAATGTCTCATTTATAACTACATATTGACCTACCATAAATGGCTAATATAAGTAAAATGAGACATACTTATCTACATGGCCGAAACAGCTGTAAGATGTAGTCTATATTTATATTTATGTGTACTTATATTTATTTTCTCTTATACATATTCTACTTATTGTATAACATTACTCTTTTATGTACACTCCTTTATGTACACTGTTTTGCCCAACATTATTTTGTTTAACCTTATAGTTTCTTATGTGGTGAGTATTATCTGGTAATTGATATTTGATTTTGATGTATTTCTCCATTTTCTTATTTTGTATTATTAATTTGTGGTAAAACATTTTACCTTTGCCCATATAATATAGTAAATGAATTAATTGCATCGCAATTCTTAACATTTATGTATTAACTTTGTTGGGTACTTCACTAGCAGTATATTGGATATATGTTATCCCATGGAGGGTTGCATTTACAACCCCTATCTCAATTTGTAACTATGTATATATATATATATTATATATATATATATATATATAGTGGAGGCACATGGCTTACTGGCTTAGTGGTTAGTGTGTCAGCATCATAATTGTAAGATTGTGGTTTCGATTCCTGGACCAGGCAACGCATTGTGTTCTTGAGCAAAACATTTCATTTCACATTGCTCCAGTCCACTCAGCTGGCAAAAATGAGTAACGCTGCGATGAACTGGCGTCCTGTCCAGCTGGGGGAAACATATACACCACAGAAACCGGGAAACCGGGCCCATGAGCCTGGCTAGGCTTGAAAAGGGCGACGTTTATCGTTTATATATATGTATGCGTATGTATATATGTCTATGTATTTGCATTCACGTGTTTGTGCGTGTGTGAGAGAGAGAGAGAGAGAGAGAGAGTGAGAATGTGTGTGTGTGTGTGTGTGTGTGTTTGTGTTTCCTTGCCTTTATATCGTGTGACAGTTGTAAGACGAGTGTCACCATCAATCAGGTGACGTCATTCATTTGCAATCTTCCAGACATGGAAACATGTCTGGCCTTGGAGAAATATTGCCATATTTGGAAAGAGGTAAGAGGTGGTGACATGAAGGCAATCCAACTATTGAAAATTCAATCTCAAAGCATGGTAAAGTGAACATTTGATGTGATGCTAATGATGATGACAATGATGATGATGATGAAGATGATAATGGTGATGAAGATGATGATAATGATGGTGGTGGTGGTGCTGGTGGTAGTGGTGGTGGTGGTGATGGTGCTGGTTGTGGTGGTGGCGGTGGCAGCAGTTGTGGTGGTAATGAGATGGTGGTTCACTGCCATGTGGATTTATTGAATATCGTTTGTTTTATAGATTTAAAAGCATGACAGCTGTCAAGTTGTTGATATGGTTGTTTTTCCACCACCACAACAACAACAACCCACCATTTACCCCACATACCCCACATACCAGCTCTTATTTAGTGAACCGTTTCGGCTTGCTCTTTTTTTTTTGTTTTGCTTTTTTGAAATGTGTAGTGATTTTTAACTGAATCCCTGAATATGCAGACAGACATCATAAGCAAAACCACCATAGTTCCACATGATTGATCTATTAACCAGCCATGAAGCAATGGCATGAACAGATGGCTTAGAGAGATGACAGAAACCTCCATACCACAAATGTTGCCCAATTGTTTCCAGTTACGCTGGGCAAGCTGCATGTTACCATATCAATAGTTTGCCATAATCTCCAAGCAGTATCTCTCTTCCAGAATGTAATCATCACTTTTAACCAGCTACCACAGCAGCCAACACCAACTACAACAATATCCACACAACAAATGTATAAAGGACCACATTCACTATTTTATTTATGCATTTTCTTATGTAGTAGTGTGAACTTTTATTTAGATTAAATAGTTTCTTCCTCTAGGTTTAACTCTTTAGCATTCAGATTTCTTTGCCAAATGTTATGCTTATTTATTCACATTATCTTGAATTATTTTGTAGCTTCAAGATTTGAATGGTGTGTTTGTATATTTTTAGAATGCCTTTGTATGGTAGGTGTGAGAGGTTGGATGCGGTCAATTTTAACATAAAACATAGAATATTAAGGCTGCTTATAGCCATTTTAAGTGCTAAAGGGTTAAATTTCATCCATTGTCCCCACCAAACTCTCTCATTCTAGTCTTGCAGGTTCACCATTCAAAATGAGAAATTACTTCATTCAGTCACTACTTTAAACCAAATAAGGCCATAAATGTAGCAATAACTACATCCATTTTTTTTTTCAGAGCCAGAAACTTGTTCAACTACAAATCAATTTTTTACAGAGGTAAAATGAGATCCACATGCTAAAAAATTTGCTTCCCATCCACATAGTTTCAGGTTCAGTCCCACTGTGTGGCACCTTGGGTTACTGCCTTCTACAATAGCTTTAAGATTCTGAGTGGATTTGGCAGACGGAAACTGAAAGAAGCCCACCATCTATGTGTGTGTGTGTCTATCTATCTCTCTCTCTCTCTTTGGGTTTGCCTTTGTCTCCACATGCATGCACTTGACAACAGGTGTTGGTTTGTTTACATCTCTTAAGCAGATAAGGCCAAAAATGTCGCTAGAAGCTGGGATCACCAAGCATAGATTGGCATATTTCGGTCATATTATGCGGAGAGAATCCCTGGAGAAGGACATCATGCTCGGAATAGTCAGTGGCAAGAGAGGAAGAGGCAGACCAAGAACCCGCTGGCTTGACACCATCAGGAGTGACATGGCCAATCTGAGGGAAGCAGCCCAGGATAGAACTGACTGGAGGACACTGATCCAACGAGTAACCGAGTCGACTTTGACTGAGAGGATAGAGAGAGAGAACTAAACAGTTTGGCAAAAAAATCTAATAGAATGAGTACCAAACTTCAATAAAATAAGTTGTGAGTTCGATTTATTCTACTAAAACCATTCCAGGTCATCATCATTGATGTTTGTGTTTATATACATGTAGTCCCTCCATCAAATCGATATTGCCTGAATAGTTGCACAAATCATCATCATCATTGTTCGACCATGGTCGAGACAATGGAATTTACTGTGCTACGCCAGACTTCAAAGTCCATCATAGCATTACAGAGGTCCTGTTGCTGGAAGCCTGTATCCCTGGAGATTACATCAGGGTAAGAGAGTGTGTGCCCTCTGGTATCGCGAGCAGATGGCTTCCAGAGGAGAAGAGTAGAAATTACCTCGTTTTCAGCTCTACAACAATGTCCAGCAAACTGGACTCTCTTACCTTTCACAAGAGATGATACAGGTGGTAGTTTCCCATATATTTGTACTTTGGTTGGATGATGCTTCCACGAGAGATTTTGAGCTCTCATAAGGAGGCGAGTGTAATGCCCCAGCATAGCCTCAGTCCAATGCCTAAAACTAATAGAAGAATAAAAGAACACATCCAAAAGAAAGCGCCATTCCTCCAGTCAAATGACTTACAGCCACCAACAGATAACAACTTGTGGTCCACAGATACCTGCCTTGCCTCTTGTATTGCAACTATAACCTCCTCCTCCACCTCCCTTTTTCCATCTGAACCAACCTTAACCATACACCATCTCCTCCTACCGCCACCCACACTCAATTCTCCCTTTCTGTGCCTACCCTCCCCAGGCACTATAATCAATCCTTCCTCCACCACAGCATCAATTCCTCAAAATTTCTTTGTCTCTCAAATAATCTTCTCAGAATGAAAATGCATGGCCTAGTGGTAAGGGTATTGATCTCACAAACATAAGGTTGTAGGTTCGATTCCTGGATTAGATGATGCATTGTGGTCCTTCAGCAAAGAACTTTTTATCATGTTACTTCAGCTCTACTCAGCCTACAACTGGTCCTGCTCTCTCTCTCTCTTCCTCCCTCCCTCTCTCTCTCTCCCCTCCCTCTCTCTCTCCCCTCCCTCCCTCACTCTCACCCTCCCTCCCTCACTCCTCTCTCTCCTCCCTCTCCCCCTCTCTCTCTCTCCAACTGTCATATCTTCAGTGTTCAGGAGCTAAAGGAGTGTCTGTCTACTTAGGACTACACAGGCGCCTAAAGCAATTGGCAAAAGCAGGGGACATGATACCTTTGCAAACGACAACTAAGCTAAATTATTCCCCACTGCCACTGTTGCCATCGACACCATCACTGTCACCCCACCACAGCCATCACTGTCACCATTACCACCACCACCACCACCACCACCACCACTTACCTTACAAACAGGCAACGACAATCATATCCGTCTCACCCCAGTGGGGAGACCAGAAAAGGCTATGGGTTATTTCCCCTTAGCTCCTCACTAACACAAAAAAAAAAGTGTTCCCCTTTATATAATATGACTGCTTGTTCTTTATTCTCAAGAACAGCACAGATTAGGGATAACATCTTGTGTCATATTTCGATAATTAGCTGATCCACACAATTATTTTGATGCTGCTCTTTATATCTGAGGTAACCAGTTTGTTCACTATAAAAAGGTTAGAATTCTCAAAACGAGCTCTGTTGTCTTGTATATGCAAAGCTTGAAAATTTGTGAACATGATTCAGACCTAATACCAACAATAAGTAATTTGGGGAAGTGTCTTCTACCATATATATTTCTTTACTACCCACGAGGGGCTAAACACAGAGGGGACAAACAAGGACAGACAAAGGGATTAAGTCTATTATATCGACCCCAGTGCTTAACTGGTACTTAATTTATCGACCCTGAAAGGATGAAAGGCAAAGTCAACCTTGGCGGAATTTGAACTCAGAACGTAATGGTAGACAAAAAACCTATTTCTTTTACTACCCAGAAGGTGCTAAACACAGAGGGGACAAACAAGGACAGACAAAGGGATTAAGTCTATTATATCAACTCCAGTGTGTAACTGGTACTTAATTTATCGACCCTGAAAGGATGAAAGGCAAAGTCGACCTCAGCGGAATTTGAACGCAGAACATAACGGCAGACGAAATACAGCTATGCATTTCGCCCGGCACGCTAACGTTTCTGCCAGCTCGCCGCCTTATGTCTTCTACCATATAGCCCTAGACCAACCAAAGCACACAGCATGACACCTTGGGCAGCCAAAGCCTCTGCTAATCAAAGCTTTGTGAGTGAATTTAATAGACAAAATCTGAAAGAAGCTTGTTGTATATACATGTGTGTGTTTGTATGTTCACCGTCTTGACACTGTGGGATGGTTGTAGACAAGCAGCAGTTTCATATATAAGTGTTGACACGTGTTTCCAATCTGCCATAAAAACTATGTCTGGCAATGGAGAAATATTATTCTGCTTGGAGATAGGTGGGGGCTGGTGACATGATGGGCATCTGGTTGTAGAAAATCTGCCTTGACAAATTTTGTCTGACCCATGCAAAAATGGAAAAACAGGCGCTAAAACAAAACGAACAAGTGTGATTAGCAGGTACTCACAATCGTATAGTCATGGGTTCAATTTAGACTGAACTTCACATCATGTCCTTGAGCAAGACACTTCATTTCAATACTTCAGTCCACTCATCTAAAAATGAGTTCCAGCAGCAGCAGCAGCTGGGATTAACCTTTTGACAAACTGGTGTCCCCTTAATGGAGGAGTCTTAGACTCCTGGCCACTTAAATGTTTTGAAAAACCAAAGTAACACCTTGATCTAATGAACATGTAGACTTGAAACAGACTTTAATATTTTTACAAAAAACATGCGTTAGATATTGCAAGCCAAGTTCACAAATTTCAGTGCTTTTCATGTGGAAGCCAGCAGGGTCGTTGTGAACCACTCTCATTTTTGTTTCATAGAAAATAAACCCACTGTTTCAAGCATTCATAAAAGAACAACATCAGAGAACGTGTTAAATACCACACCACAACACAAAGGAATAGAATATTGATGTTTTTAATTAAATGTTTAGAGGTCGTTGCGTGTATAGTTGAGTGTATATATATTGACTGATTCAGTCATGTGATGAATTGTTATTAACTCATGACATTATGTAACAACAACCACCATCACCCACTTCCATCTCTCCCTCATAAGTAACCCTAACCTTCTAATCACCCACCAAACAGATAATACAACGACAAATAGGTCGTGACATTGGTGTCACCTGTCAGACAATATACTTTGGAGCGTTTTTTGCTCCAGTTCTAAAATCTCACCGATGTCATCTGTGGCGACAGGGACAGTGCTGGAGACAGCAACGGAGACAACAGCAGTGGTGGCAGCAGCAGCAGCAGTGACGGTGGTGGTGGTGGTGGTGGTGGTGGTGGTGGTGGTGGTGGTGAAGATGTAAGTGATAATGATGATGATGATGATGACAATCATGGTCATCATCATCAGTACCACCACCATCATTGTCACCATCAATATCATCATCATCAACATCACCATCACCATCACCACCACCACCACCAGCATTGCCGGCATCCTCATTATCTACATCTCCCTCATCATCACCATTATCATCATCATCATCACTATCACTACCACCACCATCATTGCCATCATCAACACCATCATCATCATCATCGCCATTATTTTCATCATCATCATCACCATTATTTTCCTCCTCCTCCTCCTCCTCATTATCATCATCATATCATCACTATTATTTTCATCATCATCATCATCAATATCATCATCATCATCACCATTAACATCATCAACCTCTCTCCATCATCATCCCCTTCATTATGATTATGATAGCCCTGACAAGCAGATCCATAGCAAAAGGCATTCAAGCTAAGACAATCCTTGATTTCTTTTACATTTTTTTTTTTTTTGCATATTGCTTCTAAATCAATTCAAGCCAATATGTCCTTCCTTCTTCAAGAGATATTTTGGCTGCTATTCCTAGCCAGTACTGTTAAAAGAGAAGTAGTTATCCACAAACCAATAGCAAAGCATTTGACAATGTCTGCCAAAATATTTCCCCAATGAAACAAATTCCAACCCTCAGAGCATCATCCAACATTAACACAAAACACTCAGCACCAACAGAAGCTTCTTGTCAAACCACACTATCATAGCGTTTACCATTATTTGGAACTATTTTCCCCCGTTTTCTGCAAAAGTCTGACATGAGGCATGTATGTCTAGGTTACATAGTGATAATTAGATCGTGTTAAAGGTTAACGAGAAGTGAAAAGTTGTTGGCAATAGAACAGGTAACAAGACCAAAATGAAAAGAAAACATAAACCAAATACAGTTTTGTATGTTTTTTATAGTTTCATAACATGCCTTTTTCTTTTTCTTCTTATTTTTATGTGAAATGTAAGAAGAAAATTAATGTTTAAATTATATATTTTCTTCAAAATGTTTGTTGCTTGTCAATGGATGTTGACTGTCCGTTATTGGAGCCACATTCCTTTCTCTCCGTTTGCATGTGTGTGCATCAGTGTGCATGTATGCTTGCGTATGTATGTATGTATTCAGCATGTGTTTGTGTGTGTATTAGTGTGTGTACCTCTGTCTCCTTGTGTGTGCGTGGTCGAGTGAATCTATGTGTATGGGTTTTTGTGACTATGTATGTGAATTTGTTATGTAGGGATGTGTCTCCATATATGTGTATGCGTGTCATTATATATATATTATATATTACTAGAGGCCAAGATCAAGGAGGTATTCAAAGATCTTCCCAGAGACATGTCAGGTTCCAAAGCCATCTTGAGGCCATAGTGGAAGCTGAGGATGGCTACTTTCAGTAACCTATTATCTCCCAACCATAATCTAGTTGATATTTTTGGATATTTTAACCCTTTAGCGTTCAGACTACACTTACCAAATGTAATACTCATTTATTCACATTGTTTTGAATTAATCATTAATTATCTTATAGCTTTGAGATTTCAATGATGTAATTATATATTTTTAGAATGGCATTGCAAGGTAGGTGTGAAAGCCTGATCTGGTTAATTTGAACATATAACTGGTAGAATATTTGGACTGGATATGGCCGGATTGAATGCTAAAGGGTTAAAATAATTTTATCTCTGGATGGAATATTGTGTTTTCCTTTCCTTTTATGCAAACTGTCAAATTTAGCCCAAACATCCACTATAAACAATAGGGACTCCTGTCATTAGACAATGGACGGAGGTTCTGTAAAACATTCACACAGATGATTTGTTTATAGTAAACAAATGTTTGTGTTTATATACATGCAGTCCCTCCATCAAATCGATATTGCCTGAATAGTTGCACAAATCATCATCAACACTGTTCGACCGTGGTCGAGACAATGGAATTTACTATGTTACGCCAGACTTCACGGTCCATCATAGCATTATGGAGGTCCTGTTGCTGGATGCCTGTATCCCTGGAGATTACATCAGGGTAGGAGAGTGTGCGCCCTTTGGTATTGCGAGCAGATAGCTTCCAGAGGAGAAGAGTAGAAATTACCTCTTTTTCAGCTCTACAACAATGTCCAGCAAACTGGATTCTTCTACCTTTCACAAGAGATGATACAGGTGGTAATGTCCCATATATTTGCACAAATGTTCCACTACCAGATATCGAAATTATCACAGAGCAGTGGGAAATGAAGTATTTTGCTCAAGAACACAACCCACCACCCAATCAGGATAATCAAAGTCACAATCTCGCAACCGTGTGACACCCTAACCACTAGGTCATGTGCCTAAGCACTGGTGATGATTTCACATAAAAAGCATCCAGTACACCCTATAAAGGGACTAGCATTAGGAAGAACAACCAGCTGTAGAAAACATGCAAAAACAGACAATAGGACCTGCTTTATCAGCTCCTATCAAACTACCCAGTCCATGCCAGCATGAAAAACAGACATTAAAGGATGGTGATGGTGATGATGATGATGATGATGATGACCATTATCATCATCATCATTGTCATTGTCATTAAAAACACATAAATTAAATGTAGCAGAAAAGCGTAAAAACAGACAACTTTAAAATAAAATAAAAACAAGGAACCAGGCCAAAAAAAGAAACAATAAGAATATCTTTTAAAAAATTAAAAGAGAGAAAAATATTTGAATGAAAGGAAGAGAGTATCACATAACAGAGTAAATTTCTCCATTTATATCTAAGTTTATTTCCTCAGAGTATTTGTTTTCCTCAAAATAGATATGAAAGGACAAAATGACATGATATGTATCCAATATGTCCGCCTTCATATTTTTATAGTGATGAGTTTGTAATCAATCTCACTAATCCTGCATCTGCAAGATGATAGTCATGCAGATAAACAAGGAGAAAAGAAACAAAAGTAAAAATAAATTAAAAGGAAAAGTTTATTGTTTTAATGGTTGTTGTCTTACAGGCGGAATAAATGATTGAATGAGCTGTGTATGTTGGTGTGCAGTAGAAATAATAAACCAAACACACACACACATGCTCATAACTATGTATGCATATATGCATGCATATATCTATGTATTCATGCATCCATGTATCTATGTATGCATGTATGTATCTATGTATGCATGTATGTATGTATGCATGTATGTGTACATTTATATATGTATGCATGTATAAATGTATTTGCATATATGTGTATGTATATATTTATACACAGACCCATGCACACACATACATATACTCTGTGTGTGTGTGCATATATATATTTTGTGTACATGTGTATATATAAATGCAAGCTTTCTTTTCAGGTACATGATACTGCTGTCCCCCATCCAAGGGTCTCACAGGCCCACACCTCCCACACCCTCAGGGTTGTCACATTTAATGTTGGCACACTGAAAGGTAGGTCTGATGAGATTGTTGAGATGCTTGAACGGAGATGTGTAGATTTGTGCTGCATCCAAGGAGTAAGGTGAAGAGGAAGTTCTGATAGGTTCCTCACAGGCAAAAGATTTTCTGGGTAGGGAACACTGATGGGGTTGGGGCATGGGTATACTTCTTGAGGAGAAATGGGTTGATAAGGTAATTGAGGTAGTCAGAGTCTGTGATAGAATACTTAAGATTAGATTAGTGCTGCAAAATGGATTAGCAACCATTATTTTGGCTTATGCGCCTCAGCCAGGGCCACCTGATGAACAGAAAGATCAATGATTTTATGACACCCTCTTGCAAACTACATCATTGACAAATGACAGGGACCTTCTCTTTGTGGCTGGTGACTTCAATGGACATGTTGGACAACATGCAGGGGCCTTCCATGGTGTACACGGAGGCTATGGCTTTGGTTTCCACAATGAGGAGGGAACCAGGCTGCTGGAGTTCTGCAATGCAAATGATCTTACCGATCTGGTGGATACACTAGTCAAATTGACTACATCCTCAATAGAAAACAGGAAAGATGGCTACTTATAAAAGTCAAAACCTTCCTAGGTGAGGAATGCACCTCACATCATACATTTGTAGTGAGCGACTTCAGAATCAGGGCTAAATGGATGCCTAGAAGATGACCAGCATGGAGGAGAAGAGTCCGGAAGCTTAAGGATCCTGCAAATGGACAGAGATTTAGAGACGTATTACTTGAAGCTTTTGACGAAATAGAGAGGGATATAGCATCACATGATGTGGAAGACAACTGGAAGGATCTACAGGAAAACCTGTTGAGGGCTACTGACCATATCTAGGGATGGTGTAAAGTCCCCCTCTCAACCCAAGGTAATTACATTGTTCCATCACCACCTTGGGTCAAGAGGGGGGCTTTGCACCATCCACAGATAAGGTCAGTAGCCCTCAACAGGTTGTCCCATTAGAGAAAAGAAACAGGCATGGAAGGACTGGAAGAATGGTGGTAGCAGGGAATTGTATCAGACTGCCAGAAGGGAAGCTAGGAGACAGTTTTACTTAGCCAGAAGGGAAATAGATAAGAAAAAATTTGCCAATGTTCTGCGTCATGAGGACCAAAGACTTGAGGTATTTCGTGTTGCAAGACAGTGTGTGAGAGAGAATTGTGATGTCATAGGAGAGAATTTTGTCCACATGGATGACAGCTCACTTGCATTTAATGAGGCTGTAAGGAGAGAGGCTTGGAGACACCACAATGAAAGGTTGCTAAATGAAGAGAAGGAATGGGAGAAAGAGAGTCTGCCGAATGTCGACCCAACAGTGGGACCAGCTATTCGAATTGACAGTACCTTGGTAGATAAAGCAATTAAGGGTTTGAAGACAGGGAAAGCCCCCGGCCCATCAGGAATCACTGCAGAGATGCTTAAAACATCTGGTGGTGTGGGCTTTGGCCTAGTCACCCACATTGTAAATCAGGAAGTTCATGATAGAGTTATACCCAATGACTGGTGTGGCAATACCATAGTCAACTGCTACAAAGGTAAAGGTGACGCCTTAGATACGAATAATTACAAGGGTTGGCAACGATTACAGTGAAGAATTCTGGGTAGGGGTAGGAGTCAACCAAGGATCAGTCCTCAGCCCCTCTTATTCATCATAGTCCTCCAGGCAATAACAGAGGAATTCAAGACAGGATGCACCTGGGAGCTCCTCTATGCTGATGACCTTGCTCTAATTGCTGAGTCACTATCAGAACTCGAGAAGCTTCAGGTGTGGAAGCAAGGTCTAGAATTGAAGGGCCTTAGAGTCAATCTAGCAAAAATCAAAGTCTTAATCAGTAGGAAGGCAGACAAACCACAAATCCCTTCAGGTAGATGGTCCTGCTCGATCTGAAGAAAAGGTGTAGGTAGAAACTCCATAAGATGTACCCAGTGTAAGCTTTGGACACATAAGAGGTGCAGCAATATCAAAGGAAGACTAACTGGGAAGATAGTTTTTGTGTGTGGCAAATGCTCAGGAGCAATAAACACTGAAAATGTGCAGAAAACAACTTCCGTTACTTTCCAGGGAGAAAAACTACAAGTAGTTGATAGCTTCCATTACCTAGGTGACCAAGTCAGTAGCGGAGGTAGGTGCACTGAAAGTGTAGCTGCTAGAATAAGAATAGCCTGGGCAAAGTTCAGAGAGCTCTTACCTCTGCTGGTGACAAAGGGCCTCTCACTCAGAGTAAAAGGTAGACTGTATGATGCATGTGTACGGACAGCCATGCTACATGGCAATGAAACATGGGCTGTGACTGCTGAGGACATGTGTAAGCTTGCAAGGAATGAAGACAGTATGCTCCACTGAATGTGTAATGTCAGTGTGCATACACAACAGAGTGTAAGCACCCTGAGAGAAAAGTTGGGTATAAGAAGCATCAGATGTGGTGTGCAAGAGAGACGACTGCACTGGTATGGTCATGTGTTACGTATGGATGAGGACAGCTGTGTGCTAAAGTGTCACACGCTAGCAGTGAAGGGAATCTGTGGAATAGGTAGACCCAAGAAGACCTGGGATGAGGTGGTGAAGCGCGTCCATCAAACATTGGGCCTCACCGAGGCGATGACAAGTGACCAAGACCTTTGGAGATATGCTGTGCTTGAGAAGATCCTGCAAGCCAAGGGAAACCGTAACTGTGGCCTAGGATAGTGCAGTATAACCAGCCCATTCAACCATTGGGCAATAAACTGCACTTGCGATGACCTGTTGAGGCAAGCAAAATCGTTGTTGTGGCCGATGACAGAACCGCCTGATTGGCACCCATGACACTGGCCTGTAAAAAGCACCATCACTGCCAGTGCTGCCTTACTGGCTCCCATGCTGGTGGCACATAAAAAGCACCATTTGAGCATGGGTGTTACCACTGCTGCCAGTGACAATAATGCCAAAGACAGAAACCAAATGTCTATGAAGACAAAAGTTCTCCACGACACAACCACAATTTCTAGTGCTACATCAAATGCGTGATTCATCATTTATGCCTAAATGCATTTTCCAGTTACTACAAATTCATTTGATCCACAAAACATTTTCATATTCATCTGCCATTGGAATATCCCTTCTCTTACATGTGTTACGATTACAAGTAATTGTATTTTCTACTGGTGAATTGAAACATGGTGATATATTGTAAATGAATGTTAAAAATTATGTTATGCAATATTTCAATACCTTTTAACAACTTTTATTGTAAGGAAAATAGCCATTATGATAGATGCCAATATGTGCCGTATGAATACATTTGAGCACTGTACAGACCAAGCTTAAGTCCAGGAGGCCCACTAGTGTGTGTGTATATATATATACATATATATATATATATATATATCATCATCATCATCATCATCATCATCACTTAGCATCCACTTTCCATGCTGGCATGGGTTAGATGGTTGGTCTGGAACTGACAAGCCAGAGAGCTATACCAGGTTCCAGTCTGATTGGCATGGTTTCTACAACTGGATGCCATTCCTAATGCCAGGAACTCCAAGAGTGTAGTGTATGCCTTTTACATGACACCAGCACTGACAACAACTATGATTTCACTCGGCGTGATGAGTCTTCTCAAGCATAGCAAATCGTCAAAGGTCTCAATCATTTGTCATTGCCTCCATGAGATCCAACATTTGAAGCTCATACTTCACCACCTTGTCCAATGTCTTCCTGGGTCTACCTCTTCCACAGGTTTCCTCCACAGTTACGGAATGACACTTCGTTATACGGTTGCTCTCATCCATACACACTTCATTTAATGTCCATTGTCCATGCTGACATGGGTTTGGTGATTTGATAAGATTTGATAAGATTTGAAAGGTGGCGAGCTGGCAGAAACGTTAGCATGCCAGACGAAATGCATAGCCATATTTCGTCTGCCGCTACGTTCTGAGTTCAAATTCCACCAAGGCAGACTTTGCCTTTCATCCTTTTGGGATCGATAAATTAAGTACCAGTTACGCACTGGGGTCGATATAATCAACTTAATCCGTTTGTCTGTCCTTGTTTGTCCCCTCTGTGTTTAGCCCCTTGTGGGCAATAAAGAAATAGGTTTGATAAGATTTGATGAGTCATAAGGTTTTAGCATGGTTTCTATGACTGTATGCTTTTCCTAATACCAGCCACTTTACAGCATGGACTGGGTGGTTTTTGCATGCCACCAACACTAGTGAGGTTGCTGTGTAAATTGCAAGGTAGACAAGGAAAGGAAAAGGAAGAAAAAATATAGGGGATAGGAAAAGAAGGAAAGACCTTCCTCACCTAATTGAAGGGTGGGGTAGCATTTGTGAGAGGAAGGGGCAATGGTTCTATGCCAGATGTTGAGAGGGAAAGATGTGATTGATGAACAAACCTGGATGGCTTGTAATAGAGATAGGAAGTGGAGTTGTTAGGAAGATGGAAAGAAGACAGAAGTGAAGCTGGAATGTTGGAGCATCTCAAGATACAATGGATGGGTGAGGGTCAGATAGGGAGAAATGGAGGAGGAAAGATGAGGTTAGATGTGCATGTGGTGAATGATGGTGAGAGATATAGGACTGGCTCAGAGGAGGATGTTGTGGTAGGAGGGGTGTGATGGTAGATGTGAGAGGACACTGAGAGTGATAGAAAGGGAGAGAGGTGGTCAGAATGAAATATAGCAGAAAAGAGCTATAAGACAGAAAAGAAGGTGGTTGGTGGAAATAGTGTGGTCAGGAATGATAATGAGAAATGGAAGTGACTCTGAGGAGAAGTAATATTATTATGGCTGGGTTCCAACCGAGACCTTCCCCCCTCCCCTTATTGCCATCAGCTACATATCTCGTCAGAGTCTAAAGATGCAACATCATAAATGCTGGATAAGTCCTGACGTGCATCAACTACAGGTTGTAAATTAGGGCTTTGAACTATAGTGCAGCTAATAAACCTTGTCATTTTGATCTTTCAGTGGCTTAATGCTGACAGGGGCCACATACTCCTCCTGTAGATTGCATTTCCTCATTAGTAGAGACAGAAGCTCCTTTAGTGAAGCAGAAATTGCATGTATCCAATGAATCAGTTTGTTGAAGCTTCCATCCATCATATGCCAACTTTCTGCAATTCAAGGCTGGGATTCTTTTATCATTGAGGTTTACTCCTCTAAGTATGTTCGGAGTGAGTGAGATAATGTACCTATTCTGCTCTCAGGTGATTACAACAGCCAAGGCCAAGCAGCACATTGGACAGAGGAGTGATGGGTGTTAGGGAATGTGATGAGAGGGAAATTCTTAACAGATTGATGAGGGACAGGGCAGTCACACATACAAGCGTAACGAAGGTGGTTTCAGGATACCATGTCTGCTGTAATGGACAGGTCTTCTCAAATCATCTCAGTCCTTTGTCATCTCATCCATAAGATTCAGCATCTTAAAATGAACCTTTATTACTTTATCCCAGGCTTTCCTGGGTTTCCCTCTTCAGTGACATGTAAAAGGCACCCATGTTGGTGACACATAAAAAGCACTTACTACACACTTGGAATGGTTTGCATTAAGAAGGGCGTCCAGCCATAGAAATAAGGCTGAATTTGACTAGAGCCTAGTATGGCTCTCTGGTTTACCAGTCCCTGTCTTAACCGTCTAACCCATGAGAACCTACTCTATTAAGAAGTTCTCATTGTTTCACACACACAATTACATGTATATATAGTTAATCCAAACATGAAAACACAAAGAGAAAACACAACAACGCGAGGACGTGGGACAAATATAGTATTATTGGACGCTCAGGAAAGAAGGAAAGAAGGAGGGTTTAATGTTTCGAGTGGAACTCTTCGTCAGAAACATAGGAAAAGGAAAGATCCAGAGAAGGGAAGACGGAGGAAGAAAAAAAAATTGCCAACAGTACACATGCATACACACACACACTCACAATTATATATATATATATACATATATAAAGTAGCATTGGTTATAGAACAAACAATAGATTTGGGTCAACAACTTTACATACAACACCACTCCTCAAACATTTCATTATATATATAAAAACAGCAAACAAACACATAAATAATAATACATATACATAAAATCACAGGATGTAAAAATGTATATTCTAATAAAATAAAAATAGGACAGCTTATCAAAAGTTAAATATAATGACTAAAAATTCAAAACTACCAAAAAGCCTAATGGACAAATATAAAATAAAAATAAAAATAAAAATAAAATAAATTTTATCAGATGATTAAAATATCTTTTTTAAATTATTTAAAAAAACTTTTTTTTAATTTAAAAAAAAAAATATTTGAAAAAGTCTTTTACTTCCCTCACACAAGTACGTCCAAAGTTCATAAGTAAACAGACTTCCACAGGTCAAATTCAAAGACATCTTGAAAAAAAGTCTTTTACTCCCCTCACACAAATACGTCCAAAGTTCATAAGTAAACAGATATCACCAGTCAAATTCAACATTCACATATATCTACGGCCATTTCAGGAGCTCACCACCGCAGTTCATTTACACTAAAGTGCATCACGGTGATGGCCACCTCATTAAGATAAACATGAAACATGCACAGATGAAAACTTTTTATGAAAAAGCTTATATAATTTAAGAAGAACCCATCAGTGAACCAGTCCAAATTTTCTATAGAAAAAAAAAAGAGACTATTGCTAAACACTCAGGTGGCTGTAGTTAACAGAAATTCAACCTCACCGGTTTCAAATCCCTGTAACGCTAAACAATTTTATTACATCTATTTTTATTTCTATATACTTTCAAAAAGGTGGATGAAAACTTATGATTGCAAAAGGGATCACCTCAGTAAATCTATTTAAAGTTTTTGGCCCAGAAGACTTAAGGATTGCAAGGGTTTCCTTTACACACAACTTACACTTACTTATATTTACTCTGAAGTAAGGGGCTCTCAAAATAATGGACCATTCCAGAGAATGACTCTTATTATTCCTCTTTAGATCATGTAAATAAGATGCGAGTGTGGTAGAGCTACAGTATTTTTTGTTCGAAAATGAGCTCATGTGGTCCCTATAACTAGCCTTAAAATTTACTGTGCTACCTTATTTAAATTATCCTCATCCTTAACAACACATTTATATATTGCATTAGTAATTAGACAGAACCCATCAAGGGGACATAATCCAGGGTTTCTACAATTACATGATTCTCAGGGCCATCCCTAACCTTATTTCTACTATTAACAGTACTTGTCAGGTTTCCCATATTCACTCCTTCACATCCCTCATTACTGGGGTTCGATACACCTGGTGAGAGCAAAATGTTGGCATCACAAACCTTAAGCGTATCATAACTTACCTGCCCAGAACAGGGGTTTCCATCAGAAAAACATCTCCATTTAACTTGCTTCTATTTATAGATGCAATAAGGGAGGCCAAATTTGGCATTACAAAGAGAACTTGATAGAAGACTTATTGCAAATGCTATAGTATTTATGACTCTTAGGGAAGTTCTCCTCCAGAATCCTAAAAAACATCTTGGGCAAATGACCGCTCTAAGAGAAAAGGGGGGTGGGCGAACCATATTACTTTTCTTATTACTTTTCTTTCATGTGCCACTGGCACAGAAGCCGGTTAGTCGTTAACAGAGCGGCTAACCGGCATCTATGCCAGTGGCACATAAAAGGGCAACTTTTGAGTGTGATCGTTACCAGCATCGCCTTACTGGCACTTGTGTCCGTACTAGTAGGGTGCCAAGAGCACCATCCGAGCGTGATCATTGCCAGAACAGCCAACTGGCCCCCATGCCGGTGGCACGTAAAAGGGCACCGTTCGAGCGTGATCATTACCAACGTCGCCTTACTGGCACCTGTGCCGGTGGCATGTGTAAAAAGATTCGAGCGAGGTCATTGCCAGTACCGCCTGACTGGACCCCGTGCCAGTGGCACGTAAAAAGCACCCACTACACTCTCGGAGTGGTTGGCATTAGGAAGGGCATCCAGCTGTAGAAAATCTGCTAGATCAAGATTGGGGCCTAATGCAGCCATCTGGTTCGCCAGCCCTCAGTCAAAATCATCCATGCTAGCATGGAAAGCGGACGTTAAATGATGATGATTCTAGAATGTGAGCTCTTGGCTTTACTAATCTCCTCACGAGCACTATTTCGCTTCCTATTTCTAACATCTTTAAACATGTTTCTAATCAGTGGCTTATTTTGGTTGCAATCAGGTAGTGCATTGCATCTTCTCCAATCAACCGTGACAGGGTCAGGTGGTCGACCAGCTATCTTGCTTTTAAGTCTCGTGTTAAGTATATATGAGATTTTAGTTTTGAATCTGCTTGATTTTAGAGCATATATAGCCACTCATCAGGTTAAAAATAAACTACAATAATAAAATAATTATTTCTTTAGTTCATGAGGCTTAAATGTTTTTTTCGTTTTTTTCGTATTTTTCATTGATAAAAAGATTTGCCATTTTCATTGAGATTTTATTCTATTTGTTTGCACAATGTCTTCACACGTTAAATTTTATAACTATTTTATTACGTTTAAAATTCAGTTACATTTTTCCTTCGGCAAGCTAAGTTACATTTTATTGTTTATCTATTTCATTTGGATTTTGAATCGTTTTGGGTTTGAAATTATTATTATTATTGTTATTATTATTGTTGTTGAAATATTATTATTTATTTATAGTTTCGTGATAGTTATTAGTTACGATATCTGTACAATTTTATAAAGGGATTTAATGTTTTACATATAATTTAATTTGAGAATTACTTTCGTTAGACTATACATTATTTAATAATGAGGTAATATTTTTATTTAGTATTACATTTAAGTAAATTAGTTTTTATTTTAATTAATATTATGTTTAACTTTATTATCGTGTGAAATATTAAATCTATAGATATTACACATATATATTAATAAAATAGTTAGTTTATATAATGGATTTGGGTATATTTGAACCATTTCCTATTTTTGATTGTATTATTCATGACTAGTAATAGCATTGGTTATATTAATAAGACACTAAAATATATATTTTTATACATTTAAAATTCAGTTATATTAATTTAATCGTTGAACTTCGTAACATAGTTTGTTTATTAATATTGTTTGGATTTTGTATTATATTGAGTTTGATTGTTGTTATTATTATTATAGTTATTGACTGGATTTATAGTGGACTGTCGGTTGTAGTTGAATGTCTTCATAGTGTCTTGTTCATTTGTTCAAATATTTTTCGTACCTTTCTTTAATTCGTGGGGCTTAGATGTTTTTCGTATTTTTCATTAGTAAATAGTTTTCGCCATTTTCATTGATAAATTATTCTATTTGTTTACACTAAATCTTCACGATATTAATTTTTATAAACACTAAGACTTATACATGTTTTTTACGTTTGAAATTCAGTTATATTATTTTGATCGACAAGCTAAGTAACAGTTTTTGCTTATAAGTATTATTTGGCTTTTGAATTTTATTGGGTTTGATTATTATTGTTGTTGAAATATTAATTATTATATCTATTTAGAATGCTTTATTATTATTTTTATAAAGGGATCTAACGAATTACATTTAATTTAATTTGAGAATTAATTTTGCTAGACAATATATTATTTAATAATTAGGTGGTATATTTATTAAGTAGTATTAAATTTAAGTAAATTAATTGATATTTAGTCAACTATATTATTGAGTGATACATTAAATCTATAGAAACTACACATATATATTAATTATATAGTTAGCTTATTTAATGAGTTTGTCTATATTTGAACCATTTCTTATTTTCATTACGATATTAATGGCCTGTACTAGCATTGTATATATTAATTAATTTTAAAGTATTGTATAATTTAAGTATTGTTTTTAGTTTTCACTTAATGTATATTTAGTATTTTATATATATATATATATATATATATATATATTAAAGAACATATTTATATTTTAAAAGATTATTTACGTATATTTATTAATTAATTATTTTATTATTGTGGTTTATTTTTAACCTGATGAGTGGCTATATTTATATCGAAGCGATTTTACTACTACTATTAATTTTTTTACTATAATCATTTCTTAAATATAGCCACGAAACACGTGTCATTATTCTACCAAATATATACGTTTTTATTATTATTTTGCAATTTACTTAATCATCGGTATATTATTGTTATTTTAATTTTAATATTTCTGTTATATGTAATTTTCTAGATATATATATATATATCTAGAAAATTATATATATATATGCATATATATATATCTGCATGTCTGTACGTTTATATGTATGTATTTTGTATATTCATGTGTTTGTGTATGCATGTTTGTGTGTTTGTATGTGTGTATTTGTATGTATGTGTATGTATTTGTGTGTGTGTGTGTGTGTGTGTGTGTGTGTGTATGTGTGTGTGAGTTTACCTCTGTCTTCTTGTGTGTACATGTTTGAATGTATCTATGTGTATGAGTTTGTGTGACTATGTATGTGTGTCTGGTATGTATGGCTGTGTGTCTCCATATGTGTCTGTGTGTCTCCATATGTGTCTGTGTGTGTGTGTGTGTGTGTGGAGTGTGCATGTGTGTATATGGTCATGTGTTTCCATCTCCTTTTGTGTATCTATGTGTGTGCATGTGTGTGCATATGTATGCATATCTGCCTGTATTACCTATGCACCTATCTATCTATTTACCTATCCATTTACCTACATACAGGCGCAATAGGTAAATTGTTGCCATTTTACATTTTTTATTTTGTGCATTGTTTGCTTTTTTTTTTGTCACCCTGATCATTCTGATAAGAAAAGAACTCCTGAATTTATTGGTGTAATCTAACCCATGATTGACACCATTACTTCTGAGTCAGTTAGGTCCATCGCCAGAGACATAGGTGTGTCTGTAGGTATCACTTTCAAGTGATATTCAAAACTAAATCATTTAATTGTATAGCTGTCACAAGAGAAGGTGTAATTCAGCCAATGATCGAATAAAAACAGCATTTGTTGTTGTTATGTTTGGTGAGACTACAGGCCTTCAAATGAAATCTTAATTTACTTATCGCCTAAACTTTCACGAAAGGTTTAGGGGATAAGTCAACGTCAGTAAAGACAGAAAATCTGCATCATTGACAGGAGTTGTACATTGTTATAGACATTCACTTAATTTGGCACTCCCTCAATCAGCAGCAAGAGTTTGCGAATGTCAAATTTTCTTCCAAACTTTAAAAGGAATTTCAACTTTTTTCTCAAAGTTGACTGCTTGAATAGCCCCTACTGGATGAAATTGCTGGATGGTGATTTCCAAAGTTATATGTACGTTTCTCATATCTTAAAACTACTTCAAAACAGTGCATCTTTGGGGGGAGGAACTATTTTCATTATCAGACTCCCCATATCTCAAAGCATATATAATACAACACTTTCTACAGAAAACGGGGAAGGGTGGAACACTCAGAAACACCCCCGCCCCACCTCAGTGGTGGTGGACTGCATGCCCTAGTTTCCTAGTCATCCTTTGCCACACACACACACACACATACACATAGATACATATGTGTGTGTGTATGCATGTATGTATATGTATGTATGTATATATGTATATATACAGAATGAGTTAAAAATCCAAGGTTTTGAAAGATTTCAGAACATTTATAAATAGAAGGTCTTACAGCTGTTTCTGAGAGCACCATCATCATCATCATCATTGTTCAACGTCCGCTTTCCATGCTAGCATGGGTTGGGTGATTTTGACTGAGGGCTGGCGAGCCAGATGGCTACACCAGGCTCCATTCTTGATCTGGCAGAGTTTTTACAGCTGGATGTCCTTCCTAATGCCAACCACTCCGAGAGTGTAGTGGGTGCTTTTTACGTGCCACCAGCACGGGGGGCCAGTCAGGCAGTACTGGCAATGACCTCGCTCGAATCTTTTTACACTTGCTACCGGCACAGGTGCCAGTGAAGCGACATTGGTAACAATCACACTCGAATGGTGCCCTTGTACATGCCACGGGTACGGAAGCCAGTTGGCTGCTCTAGCAATGATCACGCTCGGATAGTGGGGTACGGAAGCCAGTTGGCTGCTCTGGCAATGATCACGCTCGGATGGTGCTCTTGGCACCCTACTAGCACAGGCATGAGTGCCAGTAAGGCGATGCTGGTAACGATCATACTCGAATAGCCGCTCTGTCAATGATCACACTTGTATGGTGCTCTTTGCACCCCGCTAGCACAAATGCCAGTCATCAAATTGGTTTTGATTTGATTTTAATTTCAATTTCACTTGCCTCAACAGGTCTTCACAAGCAGGGTTTAGTGTCCAAAGAAGGAAAAAGTATGCATAGTGGGCTGGTTACACCCCTGGCATAGGCCATGAGATTATGGTCTCATTTGGCTTGCCGGGTCTTCTCACAGACGGCATATTTCCAAAGGTCTCAGTCACTAGACATTGCCTTGGTGAGGCCTAAAGTTCAAAGGTCGTGCTTCACCACTTCATCCCAGGTCTTCCTGGGTTTACCTCTTCCACAGGTTCCCTCAACCACGTGGATGTGGCACTTTTTCACACAGCTATCCTCATCCATTCTTGCCACATGACCATACCAGCGCAGTCGTCTCTCTTGCACATCTCTTCATCAGAGACAGTGTGAGAAAAAGGTTAAGCAATAGTTATTCTAGATAAGATATGAAATAGAGAGTGAAGTTGAAGAATGAAAACAGACGTGAGATATGCAGGGATATTGTATTCCTCCACTTCACTCTCTATTTCATATCTCATCTAGAATAACTATTCCTTACCCTTTTTCTCACACCGTCTCCGATGAAGAGATATTTAAAATATCCCAGAAACAGCTGTAAGACCTGTTTACAAATGTTCTGAAATCTTTCAAAGATCTTGGATTTTTATCTCATTCTGTTAATTTTTATATGTGTGTGTGTATCAAAAGGATGTGTTATAATACTATTCCACAGCCATCCTAACAATCCAACATATATTTACCATGAGAGAACATCTCATATGGATTTGTGGTACATAAAATCACTTGTATTTATATCACCCATCAACAATATAAGCACAAATGCTTTTATAATTTGCCAGCTTTTGTGTATGTATACATAATTAATTGGGTATATCTGTTTGTGTCTATGACACTACAAGTTTAGAGGTTAACATCAAAGTTGAACTCATTATGGGAATAAAAGACAATTATACAAGAATCATTATAGCTGTTTATATCACTTATATCTACCATTATAATCAATCACAATTGATTTATATTCTGATAATAACGTCAACTATATATAATATATGTATGTGTATGTATATATAATAGGTGCAGGTGTGACTGTGTGGTAAGAAGCTTGCTTCCCAACCACATGGTTCCAGGTTCAGTCCCACTCTGTGGTACCTTGGGCAGGTGTCTTCTGCTATAGCCTTGAGGAGGATGGAGGGGAGGAAGAGGAGGAGGCGGAGGAGGAGGATATATATACATGTGGTCTGATAAAAGAATATTGGGACTGATGCTATGGTAACAGATCTAAAGTACACAGAGTGAAGCCACATGGCACCAGTTAACCATGGACTCTGTCACACATGCATACTAAGTTATAGCATTTTCGCTCACTTCCATTGTTATAGCAGTGTTTGGAAATAAAGTGTGAGGTGTGTGGTCACCTCAAAAAAAAAAAAAAGGGTCAGGTTTCAGTTGTGCAGGATCTCTTTGATTGTATTTAGAAAGAAGAATATTTTTTGTAAACACACATAGCAGGTGATGAATTATGGATCTATGGCTATGCCCCCAAAACCAAGGCTCAATCCCCGTTGTGGAAGATCCTAACAGGATTTCAAGTCATCAAGGAAATCAAAATGAATGTGACATGACAGCTGCTTGCTATACCAAGAAAGGAGTTACAGGAATACTTCCATCAATGGAAACAACACTGGACAAAATGTTTGGCATCGGAATAGGACCACCTTGGAAGAGATTAAATGTCAAATTGATATGTGTTGTAGTTTCTTTTTATAGCACCAGTCCCAGTAGTTTTCAATATATATTCTTCTTTCTCAACACAATCAAAGAGATCCTGCACAGCTGAAACCCGATCCTTTTTTTTTTTTTTTTGAGGTCACCACACTCCACACACTTTATTTCCAAACACTGCTATAACAATGGAAGTGAGCGAAAATGCTATGACTTAGTTTTCAATTAGGCCCTACATATATATAGGTCTTGACTTTAGACTTGTATTATATATATACATATATACATATATATATACATATATACATACATATATACATATATATATACATATATATATACATATATATATATACATATATATACACACATATATATACATATATATATACATATATATATACATATATATATACATATATATATATATATATATATATATATATATATATATATATATATATATATATATATATATATATATATGCATATATCTATGACTTCCTTCCATCAATTTACAAGCTTTGTAAACTCATCAATGTAAAACTCTTTTGGTTTCAAAGTGAATAACTCTGAAATGTCAGTTTCAACCTCCTCCTGGCTTGCGAAAGTTATGACCCCCAAATGATTCTGTAAACTACGAAACAAATGGTAGTCTGAAGGATCAAGATCGGGAGAATAAGGTGGATGAGGAATTTTTTCCTAACCAAGATCTTCAATCTTCTGTAATGTGATCTTTGCAGTGTTGGGTCACGCATTGACCTGATGAAACATCACTCCTTTTCGATTTAAAATAGTGGGGTTTTTTCCTTCAAAGCTTGGTTCAAATGCTCTAATTGCCGTCAGTAGATTTCAGCATTGATTGTTGCATTAGGTGGTAACGATTCAAAGTGATTTACTCCTTTGCAATCCCACCAGATAGAGAGAAGAACCTTTTTCCCATGAAGTTCCCTACTTTGTGATTGAGCTTTTTTCCTTTTTACCAAGCCACTGTTTACGACATTTAACATTTCGATAGAAGATCCATTTTTCGACACCAGTCACAAGTCTATCCAAAAAGGGTGAAATGAATTCATGAGAATGGAGAGAAGAGCAGATGTCAACTCGGGATTTGCAGAAAACCCATGAGGCACACATTTTCCAAGTTTCGGAACCTTTCCAAGTTGTTGAAGATGACAATAAACAGTTGTATGGTTTGAACTAAGCTTTATTGCCAATTCTTCAACTGATAATGCAGGATTTTCTTCAAGTAATGCTTCAAGGACCTTATCATCAAACTCAACTGGACGTCCTGCTTGATCTTCATCTTCAAGGCTGAAATCTCCACTTCTGAATTTTGCAAACCATCTTCTGCAAATTCTTTCATTCAAGCATTCTTTCCCATAAATTGAGTGTATGTTTCAAGTCACTTCGGCTGCAGAGTTTCCTTTTTTGTACTCATAAAGCATTATGTGCCTTAAATGCTCTTTGGATACTTCCATGTTAGAAAGGGTTTTAATCAAAGAAATTTTAATTCTATTATTCTGTAACATAATATTCAATTAGTTTAAATGTACACAAATGCATAAAAATAATTTTAAATTCCATTAAACATCCTAAAATACTATTAAATTACATTCAATTTTAAAAAAGGTAAAATCGGACAGAACTTATGAAATGACCTGATATATTGTATAACAAGAATTCCTCACCTAGGGCCAGACCATTAATCAAGATTTCTATGGCAACATTTTGAAGTATTTGAAGGAGGATGTTTGGCAAAAGTGACTGGATCTGTGGAGCACAAAGAATTGGATTCTTTACATCAACAATGCCCCCTGTCACCAAGCGCACCTCACTCATGAGTTTCTCACCAAAAACAACATGTTATGGCTTCCACACACACCTTATTCATAAGACTTAGCATCTGCAGACTTTCATCTCTTCCCAAAAATGAAGATGTAGTTCAAAGGTTGCAGTTTTAACACCATTTATTTTCAGTCACTACAATTGTTTCTACACAACATAGTTCTCCAGGCATGCAGCTACTTGAATATGCAACCCTTTCCCTACATTATGAGATCTAGTTGTGTTTCCTCAGGCGATATGTAAATATTGTCTCCATAAATTCTCAGCTTCAAGAACATTCTCTCTGTCATGGCCTGGAGTTAGAAGTAGCCACTGAGTTTATCAAAGGTGTGTTGTTGCTGAAGGACCGTTGGTAAGCTGCTTCGAATGTGTAGATGTGGGATACTGTTAAAGTGGTTGCCATTTTAAAGGGATTGGCATTTGATTTCTTTGTACTGTTGACTTGTTCTTCATGGTAGGTTACACATGCAACTCTCCTTAGCTGACCTTTCAGAATCAGCCCACATGTACACATATACGGGTGTTCACATATATATCCATATACATACTAACTCTTGGACATGTACACACACACAGACACACACACACACACATACACGCACACACACAAATACATTCACACATATATGGATATGTATGTGTACTCACATTCATACACATGTACAAATATAAGTACATATATATGTAGATACATACATCCATGTATACTAGACATGCAGACAGGCATACATACAAACATATAGAAATACAACCAGACCTACACACACATGGATAGGGGGAAGGGGAGAGGAAGAGAGTTCACTGAATTATTACTATTATTATTATTATTATTATTATTATTATTATTATTATTATTCTACTGTGTTGTATCTGGAAAATGCAAATTTGATGCAGTAACAATATCTTGGGATTTTCTCAGTATGCTTGTTTACCAAGATTTTGATACTTAACAAAATGCACAAGGCTTTCTCAAAGACAGGTAACATACACCAGAAATTATATATTACTAGCACTATGACCGGCGTTGCTGGGTCTGGTGCCAGTCAGGCATATTTGGTCTCACATGAAAATCCCGCTCTCTTGTCATTCACTTGGTCTAACTCGTTAATTATTCCCTGCATTTCTCAAATCAAAAACTTGCACGTTTGGTGTGATACATAACAAAGGGAGGGAAATGCAGAGTTTCAAAGAGTTATTTCCTTTGCTATGGTTTAATATCTTTAGATTAAACTGCTGGAGTGAGTTACATCCCTTGTATTAAAGACTTTTGTTACCTGAAACATAAGGAGTCGGTTTATCTATTTTTTTTAATGGTTTTGTGGGGTGACTGGGGAAATGTAAAGAAGTGCACAACCACCCTTGGACAGTTTTGAATGACCATAGAAAGTGCGAGCCCTCTAACTGAAAAATTGTGGATTTGTATAAAGGACACACACACACACGCACACACACATTTTGCCGTTTCTATATACAGGGATGTGGGTGTCCATTTTTTTTTTTATTGCTGACCATTCTATTTCGTATTTATTTTCCCTTCTTCTAATCTCCATAATTAGGTTCACTAATGATGTTGCACACCACCAGCTTATCTTTTGGAATGAGGAGATATGGTTGTGATAATGGACCTTGAATTGATTTTCAGTAGCTCCTATGTATGCATAATTTATGTTGTGATGTAGTGATTGTGCATTTGTATATGATATTTTTTTCTTTTTACATACATTGGTTCATGAGTGGACATGCAGATTTTTTTCGATTATCAATTCACACATGACAGATGCCCAAATTCAAACCTGCAGGTACGTATAATACTACTACTGGATGATAGCAAAGGGTGAATCTGAAGATGGACAAGCTTTATACAGTACTCTTCTACATTCTTTACAGAATATACCATAGCTATATATATATATATATATATATATATATATATATACATACATATATATACATACATATATATATATATATACATACATATATATACATATATATATATATATATATATACATACAATATATATACATACATATATATATATATATATATACATACATATATATACATACATATATATATATATATATACATACATATATATACATACATATATATATATATACATACATATATATACATACATATATATATATATATATCATCATCATCATCATTTAGCGTCCGTTTTCCATGCTAGCATGGGTTGGACGGTTCAACTGGGGTCTGGGGAGCCCAAAGGCTGCACCAGGCCAGTCAGATCTGGCAGTGTTTCTACAGCTGGATGCCCTTCCTAACGCCAACCACTCCGAGAGTGTAGTGGGTGATTTTATGTGCCACCGACACAGGTGCCAGACGAGGCTGGCGAACGGCCACGCTCGGATGGTGTTTTTATATGCCACCGACACAGGTGCCAGACGAGGCTGGCAGACGGCCACGCTCGGATGGTGTTTTTATGTGCCACCGACACAGGTGCCAGATGAGGCTGGCGGACGGCCACGATCGGATGGTGTTTGTTACGTCCCCAAAGCACGGAGGCCAGTCTATGCGGTACTGGCTACGGCCACGTTCGGATGATTTTCTTGTGTGCCACCAGCACTGGTACCACAAAGATACAAATTCCATTGATGTTCATCTATTTTGATTTGTTTTGATTTTCACTTGCCTCAACAGGTCTTCACAAGTGTCACAAGAAGGAAGGTATGCACAGGTGGACTGACTACGTCCCAGGTAGGGGCACGGGTTATGGCCTGACTAGTCTTGCCGGGTCTTCGGATGGTGTTTTTATGTGCCACCGACACAGGTGCCAGATGAGGCTGGCGAACGGCCACGATCGGATGATGTTTGTTACGTGCCCACAGCACGGAGGCCAGTCGATGCGGTACTGGCTACGGCCACGTTCGGATGGTTTTCTTGTGTGCCACCGGCACTGGTACCACAAAGATACAAATTCCATTGATGTTCATCTATTTTGATTTGGTTTGATTTTGATTTTCACTTGCCTCAACAGGTCTTCACAAGTGTCACACGTGTCACACACTTGCCTCAACAGGTCTCCACAAGTGTCACACACTTGCCTCTGCCTCAACAGGTCTTCACAAAGTGTCACAAACTTGCCTCTGCCTCAACAGGTCTTCACAAGTGTCACACACTTGCCTCAACAGGTCTTCACAAGTGTCATAAGAGGGAAGGTATGCACAGGTGCACTGACTACGTCGCCGGGTCTTCGGATGGTGTTTTTATGTGCCACCAACACAGGTGCCAGATGAGGCTGGTGAACGGCCACGATCAGATGGTGTTTGTTGTGCCCACAGCACGGAGGCCAGTCGATGCAGTACTGGCTACGGCCACGTTCGGATGGTTTTCTTGTGTGCCACCGGTACTGGAACCACAAAGATACAAATTCCATTGATGTTCATCTATTTTGATTTGGTTTGATTTTGATTTTCACTTGCCTCAACAGTTCTTCACAAGTGTCACACGTGTCACACACTTGCCTCAACAGGTCTCCACAAGTGTCACACACTTGCCTCTGCCTCAACAGGTCTTCACAAGTGTCACACACTTGCCTCAACAGGTCTTCACAAGTGTCATAAGAAGGAAGGTATACACAGGTGGACTGACTACGTCGCCGGGTCTTCGGATGGTGTCTTTATGTGCCACCGACACAGGTGCCAGATGAGGCTGGCGAACGGCCACGATCGGATGGTGTTTGTTGTGCCCACAGCACGGAGGCCAGTCGATGCGGTACTTGCTACGGCCACGTTTGGGTGGTTTTCTTGTGTGCCACCGGCACTGGTACCACAAAGAATACAATTCCACTGATGTTCATCTATTTTGATTTGTTTTGATTTGATTTTCACTTGCCTCAACAGGTCTTCATAAGTGTCACAAGAAGGAAGGTATGCACAGGAGGACTGACTACGTCCCAGGTAGGGGCCACGGTTATGGCCTGACTAGTCTTGCCGGGTCTTCTCACGCACAGCATACTTCCATAGGTCTCGGTCTCTAGACATTTCCTTAGTGAGACCTAAAGTTCGAAGGTCGTGCTTCACCACCTCGTCCCAGGTTTTCCTGGGTCTACCTCTTCCACAGGTTCCCTCAACTGCTAGGGTGTAGCACTTTTGCACACAACTATCTTCAGCCTTTCTCGTCACATGACCATACCAGCGCAGCCGTCTCTCTTGCACACCACAACTGACGCTTCTTAGGTTCAACTTTTCTCTCAAGGAACTTACACTCTGACGATTATGAACACTGACATTACACATCCATCGGAGCATACTGGCTTCATTTTTGCGAGCTTACGCATATCCTCAGCAGTCACGGCCCATGTTTCACTACCATGTAGCATGGCTGTACGTACACATGCATCATACAGTCTGCCTTTTACTCTGAGCGAGAGGCCTTTTGTCACCAGCAGGGGTAAGAGCTCTCTAAACTTTGCCCAGGCTATTCTTACTCTAGCAGTTACACTTTCAGCACACCCACCCCCGCTACTGAATTGGTCTCCTAGGTAGCGGAAGCTATCAACTACTTCTAGTTTGTCTCCCTGGAACGTGGCAGAAGTTGGTCTCTGCACATTTCCAGTGTTTATTGCTCCTGAGCATTTGCCACAGACAAAAACTATTTTCCTAGTTAGCCTTCCTTTGACATTGCTGCACCTCTTATGTGTCCATAGCTTACACTTGGTGCATCTTATAGAGTTTCTACCTACACCTTTTTTACAGATCGAGCAGGGCCATCTACCTGAAGGCGTTTGTGATTGATCTACCTTCCTACTTATTAGAACTTTGGTTTTGGCTAGGTTGATTCTAAGGCCCTTCGATTCTAATCCTTGTTTCCACACCTGAAACTTCTCCTCCAGTTCTGATAGTGACTCAGCAATTAGAGCAAGGTCATCAGCATAGAGGAGCTCTCAGGGGCAACCTGTCTTGAATTCCTCTGTTATTGCCTGGAGGACTATGATAAATAGGAGGGGACTGAGGACTGAACCTTGGTGGACCCCAACCTCTACCCGGAATTCTTCACTGTACTCGTTGCCAACCCTCACCTTACTAGCAGCGTCTCTGTACATGGCTTGCACAGCTCTCACCACCATTCATCTATCCCTAGTTTCCTCATTGACCACCAGATAAGGGATCGGGGGACCCTGTCAAAGGCTTTCTCCAAGTCAACAAAAGCCAGGTACAAGGGCTTATCTTTGGCTAGGTATTTCTCCTGCAGCTGTCTTACCAGGAATATAGCATCAGTAGTACTTTTCCCTGGCACGAACCCAAACTGCATATCATCTAAGCTAACTCTCTCTCTAATTAGTTGGGCTATAACCCTCTCCGTAACCTTCATTACCTGATCCAGCAGCTTGATGCCCCTGTAGTTATTTGTCTCTAGGGCGTCGCCTTTACCTTTGTAGCAGTTGACTATTATGCTGCTACACCAGTCATTGGGTATGACCCCCTCGTGTATCACCTGGTTAACTATACGGGTGACTAAGCTATAGCCGACACCACCAGATATTTTGAGCATCTCTGCAGTAATTCCTGATGGGCCTGGGGCTTTCCCTGTTTTCATGCTTCTAATTGCCTTATCTACTAAGGAACTGTTAACTCGGATTGCTGGTCCCTCTGTGGGTCGACATTCGGCAGACTCTCTTTATCCCATTCATTTTCTTCATTCAGCAACCTATCATAGTGGCGTCTCCAAGCCTCTCTCTTTGCATCCTCATTAAGCGCAAGTGAACCGTCATCCTTGCGAACACATTTCTCCTACCACGTCACGATTCTCTCTCACACACTGTCTTGCAACACGAAATACCTCAAGTCTTTCATCCTCACGACGCAGGACATTGGCAAATTTTTCCTTATCTGCCTCCTCTCTGGCTAGATAGACCTGTCTCCTGGCTTCCCTTCTGGCAGACTGATACACTTCCCTGCTACCACCGTTCTTCCAGGCCTTCCAAGCCTGTTTCTTTTGTCTAATAGCCCTGTCAACAATATTGTTCCACCACCACGTTATTTTGGGTCTTAAGGGGACTTTGCACCAGCCACAGATCTGGTCAGCGGCTTTCAGCAGGTTGTCCCTCAGAGCGTCCAGTTGTCTTCTACCCCATGCGTAGCTATACTCCCTTCCATTTCGTCTAAGGCTTCAAATAACATATCTCTAAATCTCTGTCCATTCGCAGGGTCTTTAAGCTTCCAGACCCTTCTTCTCCATGTTGGTCGTCTTCTAGTCGCCCTCTTAGTCCTGATCCTAAAGTCACTAACTACCAGTCTATGTTGTGGGGTGCATTCTTCACCTGGGAAGGTTTTGGCATTTATAAGCAGCCATCTTTCCCTTTTTCTGGCAAGGATGTAGTCGATTTGGCTAGTATGCCGGCCCGATCGGTAGGTGACCAGGTGGCTTGTCGGTTTCCTGAAGTTAGTGTTGCAAATTATAAGACTATTCGCATCGCAGAACTCCAGCAGCCTGGTTCCCTCCTCGTTGCGGGAACCATAACCGTAGCCTCCATGCACGCCATGGAAGCCCCCAGCACATCGTCCAACATGCCCATTGAAGTCACCAGCCACAAAGAGAAGGTCTCTGTCGTTCGTCAATGATGTGGTCTGCAGTAGGGTGTCATAGAAACAGTCTTTCTGTCCATCAGGTAGCCCTGGCTGAGGGGCATAGGCCGATATAATAGTTGCTAAACTATGATGGAGCACTAATCTAATCTTACTTATTCTGTCACTTACTCTGACTACCTCGATTACCTTATCTACCCATTTTTCGGCGATAAGCATGCCCACACCCCCGACTCCGTCAGTATTCCCAGCCCAGAAAATCTTGTACCTCTGTCCTTTGCCTGTGAGGAACCTAGCAGAACCTCCTCTCCACCTCACTTCTTGAATGCAGCATATATCAACCCACCTCCGTTCATATATATATATATATATATATATATTATATATATATATATATACATACATATATACATATATATATATAAAATTATAATTTTAATAATAATTATTACGTTTGAAGGTTTTTATTCCCATGCTGGCTACTTGATAAGATCAATAATTAAATAACGATCTTATCCGTATTATATATATGTATATATTATATATATATATATTTCATTACAGATATAGGATAAAAAATTATTAAATTATTATTTATATCATCATCATCATCATCCTCTGGCATCCGTTCTCCATGCTAGCATGGGTTGGACGGTTCAACCCGCACAGGTGCCAGACAGAGCTGGCAAACGGCCACGAACGGATGGTGCTTTTACGTGTCACCGGCACGGGGCCAGGCGAGGCTGGCAACGGACACGAACGGATGGTGCTTTTACGTGCCACCAACACGGGGGCCAGACAGAGCTGGCAAACGGCCACGAAACGGATGGTGCTTTTACTGGTCACCAGCACGGGGGCCAGGCGAGGCTGGCAACGGACACGAATGGATGGTGCTTTTACATGCCACCGACACGGGGGCCAGACAGGCCTGGCAAACGGCCACGAACGGATGGTGCTTTTACGTGTCACCAGCACGGGGGCCAGACAGAGCTGGCAAACGGCCACGAACGGATGGTGCTTTTACGTGTCACCGGCACGGGGGCCAGGCCAGGCTGGCAACGAACACGAACGGATGGTGCTTTTATGTGCCACCGACACGGGGGCCAGACAGGGCTGGCAAACGGCCACGAACGGATGGTGCTTTTACGTGTCACCTGCACGGGGGCCCTGGTGTTGATCGACCTCAATTTGTTTCTGCTTTCTGATATTTGGTTTGATTTTGATTTTGACTGTTCTCACTGGTCTTGCCGGGTTTTCTCATGCACAGCATACTTCCAAAGGTCTCGGTCACTGGTCATTTCCTTGGTGAGACCTAAATTTCGAAGGTCGTGCTTCACCACCTCGACCAGGTTTTCCTGGGTCTACCTCTTCCACAGGTCCCCTCAACTGCCAGGGTGTGGCACTTTCGCACACAACTATCTTCAGCCATTCTCATCACATGACCATACCAGCGCAAACGTCTCTCTTGCACACAACAACTGATGCTTCTTAGGTTCAACTTTTCTCTCAAGGTACTTACACTCTGTCGATTATGAATACTGACGTTACACATCCATCGGAGCATACTGGCTTCATTTCTTGCAAGCTTACGCAAATCCTCAGCAGTCACAGCCCAAGTTTCACTACCATGTAGCATGGCTGTACGTACACATGCATCATACAGTCTGCCTTTTACTTTGAGCGAGAGGCCTTTTGTCACCAGCAGGGGTAAGAGCTCTCTAAACTTTGCCCAGGCTATTCTTACTCTAGCAGTTATACTTTCAGCACACCCGCCCCCGCTACTGACTTGGTCACCTAGGTAGCGGAAACTATCAACTACTTCTAGTTTTTCTCCCTGGAAAGTGACGGAAGTTGGTCTCAGAGCATTTTCAGTGTTTATTGTTCCTGAGCATCTGCCACATACAAAAACCATCTTCCTAGTTAGCCTTCCTTTGACATTGCTGCACCTCTTATGTGTCCATAGCTTACACTTGGTGCATCTTATAGAGTTTCTACCTACACCTTTTCTACAGATCGAGCAGGGCCATCTACCTGAAGGCGTTTGTGATTGGTCTACCTTCCTACTTATTAGCACTTTGGTTTTGGCTAGGTTGATTCTAAGGCCCTTTTATTTATATATAAATATATAACCCCTGAGACCATAACCCATGTAGCCAGTCCACTTATGCATATCTTTCCTTCTTGGGACACAAAACTCTACATGTGAAGACCTATTGAGGCAAGTGAAAATCCAAAATCAAAATCGATCAACATCAATGGAAATTGCAGCTGTGATACCAGTACCGGTTGTATGTAAAGAACCATCCGAACGTGGCCGTTACCAGCACTGCCCCGATTGGCTTCGTGCTGGTGGCACATAAAAAGCACCATCCGATCGTGGCCATTGCCAGCCTCGCCTGGCCTCCGTGCCGGTGGCACGTAAAAAGCACCATCCGATCGTGGCCATTGCCAGCCTCGCCTGGCCTCCGTGCCGGTGGCACGTAAAAAGCATCATCCGATCGTGGCCGTTGCCAGCCTCGCCTGGCCTCCGTGCTGGTGGCACGTAAAAAGCACCATCCGATCGTGGCCGTTTGTCAGCCTCGTCTAGCACCTGTGCCGGTGGCACGTAAAAAGACCCACTACACTCATGGAGTGGTTGGCGTTAGGAAGGCCATCCAGCCATAGAAACAGTGCCAGATCAGACTGGAGCCTGGTGCAGCCTTTTGGCTTCCCAGACCCCAGTTGAACAGTCCAACCCATGCTAGGATGGAAAGCAGACGTTAAACGATGATGATGGACAATGATGATGATATATATATATATATATATATATATATTTCATTACAGATATAGGGTAAAAAATTATTAATTAATTATTTGTATATATGCATACAGATATATATACTGTGTGTATATGTGTGATGATGATGATGATGATGATGTGATGATGATGACACACACACACACACACACAACACACACACACACACACACACACACACACACCACACACACACACACACACACACACACACACACAATGGGATTCCATAGAAAGTATTGGTAGCTGAAGGCTGAAGAAGAAAAAGCACACTCTACAGTGTGATTGAATTTGAGATAATATGGCTACAAAGCAAACTTCTTTGCCATGCCTGCATCCAAGGCCATGCTGGGACTCACACAATGCCTATGTCTACATATGTGGATGTATGCGCACGTGTGTGTGTTTGTATAGAAAGTAGTTTCTATTCCATTTTGTTCTTGGTGATTATAGCCAAAACCCAAATATATGATATCCAAAGAATATTCTTGTATTTTAATACTTACTGAAGGATTTAGATTAATACCAAAGATAAATGAAAGAGTATCAAATGAAAAATCAGTATGTAACCTGATGCTCACTTTCTAATTTCAGTTTTTTCCTTCTTCTTTTTTGTTTTTTTTTTTTTTGGGGGGGGGGGCATGCTTTTTTTTTTTTTTTTTTTTTGTCATGTCTTATGTTCAGGTCTGCTATTTATGCCCGATGCACACATGGTTTTTAAAATATCATTTACCAATTAATAACTCATAAAGCTAACAAAAGTTAAAGAGTAAAGAAGCATTGATTAGGAATGGATATAGAACAGGAAGTGGAAATGGTAATAGATACAGAACTGGAAATGCTGCCAAAACAAACTCCATTATCACAAAAATGGTTATATGGCAGCTAATAATGAATTACTTGAGATGACTAAAGGGAAATATTTATAGATTTATTGTCTATCTAGGTACAAGCGTGGCTGTGTGGTTAGGAAGCTCACTTTACAACCACTTGATTTCAGGTTCAGTTCCACTGCACAGCACCTTGGGCAAGTTGTTTTCTACTACAGCCCCAGGCTGACAAAAGTCAGGTTAACTACATTCTCAATAGAAAACAGGACAGACAGATATTTCTGAATGCAAAGTCCTTCCCAGGTGAGGAATATACAACCCAAAATAGGTTAGTAGCTAGCAATTTCAAACTTAGAGCTAAAAGGACTCGAAGATAGGTACCAGTCTGCAAAAGCAAGTTATGGAAGCTTAAAGATTCAGTGAACAGTCAGAAATTTAAAGAAGTAAAGTGTTTGATGGGAAGGAGGAGGTAATAGCAACTTACAATGTAGAGGAGAACTGAAAGTTCCTTCAAGACAAATCATTGATGACAATGGATCAAATTTGTGGCTGGTGCAAAGTTCTAACCAGACCATGGGTAACATGGCAGTGGAAAAGTAAAGTTGACAGAGTCATAAAAGCAAAGAGACAGGTTGGGAAGGATTGGAAGAATGGGAAGAGCAGAGAAATATGCAGGTGTCTAGAAGAGAAGCTGGGTAGCAGGTCTATCTGGTAAATGGTAAAGTTGAAAGGAAGAGGTCTGCCAATGTTGTAGAGCATGAGCGCCAGAGGCATAAGGTTTTCTAGATAGTAAGAGAGTGTATTAGAGAAAATTGAAATGTTGTAGGAGAGAAGTGTATATGAATGGATGATGATACGTTTGCTTTAATTATTCTGAAAAGAAAGAGGCATGGAATTGCTACTATGAAAGGCTGCTAGATGAGGAGAATGCATGGGAGAAGGAGAATTTTCCTAACAGGGACCCAGCTAACCTTCCTTTGATATCGCTGCACATTTTATGTGCCCATAGCTTACACCAGGTATATCGTATGGAGTTTCTACCCACGCCTTATCTACAGATCAAGCAGGGGCCATCTACATGAAGGGGATTGTGGTTTGACAGCCTTTCTACATACTAAGACTTTGGTTTTTACTAGATTGACTCTAAGGCCCTTTGATTCTACACATTGATTCCACACCCTAAACTTCGCCTCTAGTTCTGGCAGTGACTCAGCTATTAGGGCAAAGTCAACAGCATAGAGAAGCAGCCAGGGACAGCCTGTCTTGAATTCCTTTGTTTATTGCTTGGAGGACCATAATGGATAAGAAGGGGCTGAGGACTGATCCTTAGTGAACCCCTACTTCTACTCGGAATTCTTCACTATACTCGTTGCCAACCCTCATCTTACTGACAGCATCCCTGTACAAGGCTTGTACAGCTCTTACCAACTACTTATCTATCCCCAGTTTCCAAATTGACCACCAGATAAGGGATCGAGGGACCCTGTCAAAGGCTTTCTCTTTGTCAACAAAAGCCAAGTACAGAGGTTTATCTTTGGCTATGTATTTCTCCTGCGGCTGTCTTACCAGAAATATAGCATCAGTGGTGCCTCTGCTTGTTGCAAAACCATCTAGGCTAACTCTCTCCCTAATTAGTTGGGCTATGACCCTCTCTGTAACTTTCATCACCTGATCCAATAATTTGATACCCCTATAGTTATTTCTATCTAAAGCATCACTTTTACCCTTGTAGCAGTTGACTATGGTGCTGCTACACCAGTCATTGGGTATGACTCCTTCATAAAACTACCTGATTATATAATATATATATATATATAATATAATATATATATATATATATATATATATATATATATATGTTATAAAATGAGATAGGGGTTGAAAATTCAACCCACCATGGGATAATATATATCCAATATACTGCTAGATAGGTACCCAACAAAATTAATACATAGATGTTAAAAATTGTCAAACAATCAGTTCATCTTTTGCATTATATGGGTAAGGTAATAATATTACCGTAAATTAATACTACAAAATTAGAGAATGGAGAAATATACTTAAATCAGTAAAACATCAACTATCCGATGATACTCAATCCATACTTTAATACACCATTACATATGAGTAAAGGCAATACATAAAATGAAATGAGATATACAGTAATAGTAACAAGATAAAGAGATATAAGTAAAAAATTTTCAAATATAATATGCAAATAAATCAAAACTGACAGCTGTTTCGGCAGTGAGGACAGTCATACCTCATTTAACCTATAAGCCATAAAGGCAGGTATAAATGAGGCATTAACAAGGATGCCCCCGGCCTCTTCAGAGAATAAATTAAATTTGTTATAATAGTGAAAAATATTATACAATCATATACATATAAATATAAAAATATAAAAATGTAAAATATAAAAACTTATACATCATAAAGCTACACTTATATAATATAATACACATTTGTACAAAAAAGGAAGGTAAACAGAACAAAATAAAACAAAATATATAATAGTGTATATATTAATATCAATAAGTACCGATATTATACATATTTGGCTAATAGTTTTTTTTATATATATATAAAAAAAAGGCTAACATATATGGAGATGAAAAATAATAATTAAATCCGTGGTACAGTTCATAAGATTCTAAAGCTATAAAAGTTAATAAAAATTACTATTAATAATAATAATAATAATAATAATAATAATAATAATAATAATAATAATAATAATAATAATAATAAAAAAATATAATAAAAAATAGATACAGTTAAGTTAGCACCAAGTCCATCCTTACAAGATCGAAATAACTATGAGTTAAGAAATGCTGACCACTAGTGGTCAGCATTTCTTAACTCATAGTTATTTCGATCTTGTAAGGATGGACTTGGTGCTAACTTAACTGTATCTATTTTTATTATATTTTTTATTATTATTATTATTATTATTATTATTATTATTATTATTATTATTATTAATAGTAATTTTTATTAACTTTTATAGCTTAGAATCTTATGAACTGTACCACGGATTTAATTATTATTTTTCATCTCCATATATGTTAGCCTTTTTTTTATATATATAAAAAAAACTATTAGCCAAATATGTATAATATCGGTACTTATTGATATTAATATATACACTATTATATATTTTGTTTTATTTTGTTCTGTTTACCTTCCTTTTTGTACAAATGTGTATTATATTATATAAGTGTAGCTTTATGATGTATAAGTTTTTATATTTTACATTTTTATATTTTTATATTTATATGTATATGATTGTATAATATTTTTCACTATTATAACAAATTTAATTTAATTCTCTGAAGAGGCCGTGGGGCATCCTTGTTAATGCCTCATTTATACCTGCCTTTATGGCTTATAGGTTAAATGAGGTATGACTGTCCTCACTGCCGAAACAGCTGTCAGTTTTGATTTATTTGCATATTATATTTGAAAATTTTTTACTTATATCTCTTTATCTTGTTACTATTACTGTATATCTCATTTCATTTTATGTATTGCCTTTACTCATATGTAATGGTGTATTAAAGTATGGATTGAGTATCATCGGATAGTTGATGTTTTACTGATTTAAGTATATTTCTCCATTCTCTAATTTTGTAGTATATATATATATATATATATATATATATATATATATATATATATGTGTGTATATAGTTGATCTAAACATGAAAACACAAAGAGAGAACACAACAACGTGAGGACATGGAACAAATATAGTATTATTGGATGCTCAGGAAGGAAGGGAAGAAGGAGGGTTTAACGTTTCAAGCGGAGCTCTTCATCGGAAACATAGGAAAAGGAAAGATCCAAAGAAGGGAAGACGGAGGAAAAAAAAATCGTCAGCAGTACACACACGGTCACATTATATATATATATATATATATGCCGTCCAACCCATGCTAGCATGGAAAACGGACGCTAAACGATAATGATGATGATGATGCATCTAGTCAATAGTCACAAAGAAAATACAGCTGTAAACATTTGCTGCATGAAAGAAATATCAATGTTTCCTTACATTAAATATTTCCATTAATTCTGGAAGAAGTTCAACTTGTATTAACTCCACATCCTGGTGGTACATTTAAGAGATTTTAAATGCATTCCCTGAATATAAATCAATTTGCATTTTAATTTCGTTTACATTCTTCTTTGGCTGGATGTTTTCTATTGATATTGTTGTTGCTTGGACATAATTCAGCCACGTTACAGCAGACCAACGCTCATCCTGTGGCTTTGAGATGTTTTCTATTGATATTTTTCTTGAACAACAACTCACTTTGCAACCATGTGGTTTTGGGGGTCAATCCTACTCTGCTCCCCAACCTCACTTTGCAACCATGTGGTTTTGGGGGTCAATCCTACTCTGCTCCCCAACCTCACTTTGCAACCATGTGGTTTTGGGGGTCAATCCTACTCTGCTCCCCAACCTCACTTTGCAACCATGTGGTTTTGGGGGTCAATCCTACTCTGCTCCCCAACCTCACTTTGCAACCATGTGGTTTTGGGGGTCAATCCTACTCTGCTCCCCCCCAACCTCACTTTGCAACCATGTGGTTTTGGGGTCAATCCTACTCTGCTCCCCACCTCACTTTGCAACCATGTGGTTTTGGGGGTCAATCCTACTCTGCTCCCCAACCTCACTTTGCAACCATGTGGTTTTGGGGGTCAATCCTACTCTGCTCCCCAACCTCACTTTGCAACCATGTGGTTTTGGGGGTCAATCCTACTCTGCTCCCCAACTCACTTTGCAACCATGTAGTTTTGGGGGTCAATCCTACTCTGCTCCCCAACCTCACTTTGCACCATGTGGTTTTCGGGGTCAATCCTACTCTGCTCCCCAACCTCACTTTGCAACCATGTGGTTTTGGGGGTCAATCCTACTCTGCTCCCCAACCTCACTTTGCAACCATGTGGTTTTCGGGGTCAATCCTACTCTGCTCCCCAACCTCACTTTGCAACCATGTGGTTTTGGGTGTCAATCCTACTCTGCTCCCCAACCTCACTTTGCAACCATGTGGTTTTGGGGGTCAATCCTACTCTGCTCCCCAACCTCACTTTGCAACCATGTGGTTTTCGGGGTCAATCCTACTCTGCTCCCCAACCTCACTTTGCAACCATGTGGTTTTGGGGGTCAATCCTACTCTGCTCCCCAACCTCACTTTGCAACCATGTGGTTTTGGGGGTCAATCCTACTCTGCTCCCCAACCTCACTTTGCAACCATGTGGTTTTGGGGGTCAATCCTACTCTCTCCCCAACCTCACTTTGCAACCATGTGGTTTTCGGGGTCAATCCTACTCTGCTCCCCAACCTCACTTTGCAACCATGTGGTTTTGGGGGTCAATCCTACTCTGCTCCCCAACCTCACTTTGCAACCATGTGGTTTTGGGGGTCAATCCTACTCTGCTCCCCAACCTCACTTTGCAACCATGTGGTTTTGGGGGTCAATCCTACTCTGCTCCCCAACCTCACTTTGCAACCATGTGGTTTTTGGGGTCAATCCTACTCTGCTCCCCAACCTCACTTTGCAACCATGTGGTTTTGGGGGTCAATCCTACTCTGCTCCCCAACCTCACTTTGCAACCATGTGGTTTTGGGGGTCAATCCTACTCTGCTCCCCACCTCACTTTGCAACCATGTGGTTTTGGGGGTCAATCCTACTCTGCTCCCCAACCTCACTTTGCACCATGTGGTTTTGGGGGTCAATCCTACTCTGCTCCCCAACCTCACTTTGCAACCATGTGGTTTTGGGGTCAATCCTACTCTGCTCCCCAACCTCACTTTGCAACCATGTGGTTTTCGGGGGTCAATCCAACTCTGCTCCCCAACCTCACTTTGCAACCATGTGGTTTTGGGGGTCAATCCTACTCTGCTCTCCCCAACCTCACTTTGCAACCATGTGGTTTTGGGGTCAATCCTACTCTGCTCCCCAACCTCACTTTGCAACCATGTGGTTTTGGGGGTCAATCCTACTCTGCTCCCCAACCTCACTTTGCAACCATGTGGTTTTCGGGGTCAATCCAACTCTGCTCCCCAACCTCACTTTGCAACCATGTGGTTTTGGGGGTCAATCCTACTCTGCTCCCCAACCTCACTTTGCAACCATGTGGTTTTGGGGGTCAATCCTACTCTGCTCCCCAACCTCACTTTGCAACCATGTGGTTTTGGGGGTCAATCCTACTCTGCTCCCCAACCTCACTTTGCAACCATGTGGTTTTCGGGGTCAATCCTACTCTGCTCCCCAACCTCACTTTGCAACCATGTGGTTTTCGGGGTCAATCCTACTCTGCTCCCCAACCTCACTTTGCAACCATGTGGTTTTGGGGGTCAATCCTACTCTGCTCCCCAACCTCACTTTGCAACCATGTGGTTTTGGGGGTCAATCCTACTCTGCTCCCCAACCTCACTTTGCAACCATGTGGTTTTGGGGGTCAATCCTACTCTGCTCCCCAACCTCACTTTGCAACCATGTGGTTTTGGGGGTCAATCCTACTCTGCTCCCCAACCTCACTTTGCAACCATGTGGTTTTCGGGGTCAATCCTACTCTGCTCCCCAACCTCACTTTGCAACCATGTGGTTTTGGGGGTCAATCCTACTCTGCTCCCCAACCTCACTTTGCAACCATGTGGTTTTGGGGGTCAATCCTACTCTGCTCCCCAACCTCACTTTGCAACCATGTGGTTTTCGGGGTCAATCCTACTCTGCTCCCCAACCTCACTTTGCAACCATGTGGTTTTGGGGGTCAATCCTACTCTGCTCCCCAACCTCACTTTGCAACCATGTGGTTTTGGGGGTCAATCCTACTCTGCTCCCCAACCTCACTTTGCAACCATGTGGTTTCGGGGGTCAATCCTACTCTGCTCCCCAACCTCACTTTGCAACCATGTGGTTTCGGGGGTCAATCCTACTCTGCTCCCCAACCTCACTTTGCAACCATGTGGTTTCGGGGGTCAATCCTACTCTGCTCCCCAACCTCACTTTGCAACCATGTGGTTTCGGGGGTCAATCCTACTCTGCTCCCCAACCTCACTTTGCAACCATGTGGTTTTGGGGGTCAATCCTACTCTGCTCCCCAACCTCACTTTGCAACCATGTGGTTTTCGGGGTCAATCCTACTCTGCTCCCCAACCTCACTTTGCAACCATGTGGTTTTCGGGGTCAATCCTACTCTGCTCCCCAACCTCACTTTGCAACCATGTGGTTTTGGGGTCAATCCTAATCTGCTCCCCAACCTCACTTTGCAACCATGTGGTTTTGGGGGTCAATCCTACTCTGCTCCCCAACCTCACTTTGCAACCATGTGGTTTTGGGGGTCAATCCTACTCTGCTCCCCAACCTCACTTTGCAACCATGTGGTTTTGGGGGTCAATCCTACTCTGCTCCCCAACCTCACTTTGCAACCATGTGGTTTTGGGGGTCAATCCTACTCTGCTCCCCAACCTCACTTTGCAACCATGTGGTTTTGGGGGTCAATCCTACTCTGCTCCCCAACCTCACTTTGCAACCATGTGGTTTTGGGGGTCAATCCTACTCTGCTCCCCAACCTCACTTTGCAACCATGTGGTTTTGGGGGTCAATCCTACTCTGCTCCCCAACCTCACTTTGCAACCATGTGGTTTTGGGGGTCAATCCTACTCTGCTCCCCTCAGCATCTTGGACAGGTATCTATCACATCTTCTTGTGAGAAAATTTGGGAGGTGTAAAATACATTGCGTGCGTGTGTGCATGTGTGTGTGTGCGTGTGTATGTTGTGTGTGTGTGTGTATACATGTGTGTGTGTGCGTGTGCGTGAATTGCATGGCTCAGAGTGTGTGTGCGTGTATGTGTGTGTACGTGTGTGCGTGTATGTGTGTGTGTACGTGTGTGCGTGTATGTGAAGGCGCATGGCTCAGAGGTTAGAGCATAAGGTTCACAATCATGAGATAATGAGTTCTTCTCCTAAACCAGGCTGTGTGTTGTGTTCTTAAGCAAGACACTTTATTTTACGTTACTTCACTTCATTGAGCTGTAGAAATGAGTTGTGATGTCACTGGTCTCAAGCTGTATCAGCCTTTGCCTTTCCCTTGGATAACATCGGTTGCCTTAAGAGAGGAGGCTGGTATGCAGGGCCAACTGCTGGTCTTCCATAAACAACCTTGCCGGCACTTCTGCTTTGAAGGGTAGCTTTCTGGGTCATTTATGACCAAATTAGGTCTTTCATCATCATCATTTAATGTCTGCCTTCCTTGCTGGCATAGATGGGATGATTTGACAAGAACCAACCAGGTACTGGATAGCAATGATACAGAGAAACAGGGCCATGTGGACAGAATTGAGGAGTGAGAGATAAGCATGATGGAGGAAATGTGAGGAAGAGAAGAGATGTAGAGACATAGTTTGGTTTGTTGTGGTAGAGTGTGTGAGAAGTTTTCCTGTTAAGTGTGGGTGGGATACACAGTGCTTCTAGATGTCAGTTTTGCTGATGTGGGCAGGTCTTCTCAAGAAATTCATATCACCAGACATCTTGGTCCATTGTCATTTCCTCCATGAGGTCCAGCTTCCTGAGATCGGTCCTTACCACTCCATACCATGTCTTCCTGGGTTTCCCTCTCTTTCATCATCATTGTCATCATCGTTTAAGGTACGCTTTCCATGCTGGCATGAGTTGGACAGTTTGATTGGGGACTGGCAAACCAGGTGGCTGCACCAGGCTCCAATCTTATAAGGCAAGGTTTCTACAGCTGGATGCCCTTCCTAGCACCCACTACTCTGAGAGTGTAGTGCGTGCTTTTTACATGCCACCAGCATGGGGGCCAGTCAGACAGCACTGGCATCAACTGTGCTCAAATGGTGATTTTTACATGAGCCAGTCAGGTGGTACAGGCATTGACCACACTCAAATGGTGCTTTTTATGTGCCACTGGCACTGACATCAGCCACACTCAGATGGTGCAGTTTACGTGCCACCAGCACAGGTGCCAGTCGGGCGGCACTGGCATCATCCATGACTATGATTTTACTTGACTCAACATGTATTCTCAAGCACAGAATATTACCCAGCGATTGAAGGGTGCTTTTAAATGGGCCGAGGCACTGACAGGTGTGGCTGTGTTGTCAGAAGTTTGCTTCCAATTCACATGGTTTCAGGTTCAGTCCCACTGTGTGGTATCTTGGGCAGGTGTCTTCTACTATAGCATATGGCTGGCTAATACCTTGTGAGTGGGTTTGGTAGAAGGGAACTGAGAGAAGTATGAGGTGTGTGTGGTGGTGGAGTGAGTGTGTGTCTTTGTATATTTATTGACACAAATACAAAGAAGAAAAAAGAGATAGATGGATAGATGGATACAAACATACATACTTACATACATACATACAGACAGACAGACATCCCTTGACCAAGTTTGCTTACATGAGACTAATAATATTGTAAGATGTGAAAGGCAGCTCCTTGAGCAACATTCTTTGTCTGATAACCTAGAATACAAGCCCAAGGAAGTCGCAATACTCAACTGCAACATATCAGCTGAAAGGATGAGCGTATATGAACAGAAGACTATGCATGGATATGTTAGTAGAAAGCTCCGAGATGATTAGTAACATCAACCATCAAAGCAGTTTATCATGGACCAATAGCTGGATTCCTACCTCCCACTTTTGTAATCTAGGAACAAGAAATATCAACCAAGTACCTAATGCTCAAAAGGGATAGAGATGCAGGAAAAGCAATAAAATGTGACAACCGATGCAGACTTTGTAGAATTCACTCCAAAGATATCACCCACATCATAATCAGTTGTCCAAAAATATCATCACAGTATTATCAACCGATGATACATGATGCTGTAACTAGGACACTCTATAATGAAATCCGTCGGAAGGATAACCCCAAGAACAAAGAAATAAGACCCACAGTATAGTAGAAGCCATAGCCACTCATGATAAAAAGGAGTACAGGTGAAGAGCCCAATAAAATGTACCTGATATAATGATTTGGGATTGAGAAGAGAAACTGTGCAGAGTTGTGGAAATTAGCGGATGTTAACATAAAGCTGAAGATCAGTGAAAAAAAGAACTCCTATGTTGAACTATTGAGAAATTTACAGTTACTCTATCCAAATTACAAGTTCAGGTTTATACATGTAATTAATGGAGCCCTGGAATATGTAACACTCTGCCTAAATACCAATCTTGAGAAATTAGGCTTTTCAAAACTAGAAAGGAGAAAGCTGATTCGAAGACTA
>NC_043016.1:6510718-6515718 GCF_006345805.1 Octopus sinensis | reverse complement strand
TATGAATCACGACTATAAGATACCCGGTTTTGGTTAAACTGCACCGCAAAATGTGGGAGTAGTTAGGAATCTAAATTGTAGGAGACAGACACACAACCTTACTTTTATATATAAAGATATATATATATATATATAAATGGCCCTCCGTCAGTTACGATGATGATGTTTCCACTTGATCCAATCAACAGGACAACCTGCTCATTAAATTAACGTGCAAGTGGCTGAGCACTCCACAGACACACGTGCCCTTAATATAATTCTCAAGGTGATTCAGCATGATACAGAGTCTGACAAGGCTGACCCTTTGAAATACGGGTACCTACTCATTTTTGCCAGCTGAGCGGACTGGAGTAACGTGAAGTAAAGTGTCTTGCTCAAGGACACAATGCATCACCGGGAATTGAACTCATGACCTTATGATCATGAGGTGAATGCCCCTAACCACCAAACCACGCGCTTCCACACACGCACATACAAACACCCGGTTTCGTGCCGGGTAGATACACCACTGATGCTATATTCCAGGTTCGACAACTGCAGGAGAAATACCTAGCCAAAGATGAACCCCTATACTTAGCTTTTGTGGACTTGGAGAAAGCCTTTGACTGGGTCACCCGATCCCTTATCTGGTGGGCGATGCGGAAACTGGAGATTGACGAATGGTTAATAAGGGCTATGCAGGCCCTTTACAAAGAGGCTGTTAGTAAGGTTGGGATTGGCAATGAGTACAGTGAAGAATTCCGGATAGAAGTTGGCGCCCATCAAGGCTCAGCCCTCAGTCCCCCTTCTATTCATCATAGTCCACAAAGCAATAACAGAGGAATTCAAGGCGGGTTGCCCCTGGAAGCTCCTCTATCCTGATGACCTAGCCCTCGTAGCAGAATCACTACTGGAACTAGAGAAGAAATTTCGTGAGTGGAAGCTAAGTTTAGAATCAAAAGGCCTTAGAGTCAATGTAGCAAAGACCAAAGTTCTAGTAAGTAGGAAGGCAAACTCACCACACACCCCTTCAGGTAGGTGGCCCTGCTCGATCTGTAGAAAAGGTGTAGGTAGAAACTCCATAAGATGTACCCAGTGTAAGCTATGGACACGTAATTGGTACAGTAACATCAAAGGAAGATTAACCAGGAAGATAGCTTTCATGTGCGGCAGATGCACAGGGGCAATAGACATTATTGATACTCAGAAAACAGATTCCAATTACACTCCTGGGGGAGAAACTAGAAGTAGTTGATAGTTTCCGCTACCTAGGTGACCAAGTTAGTAGCGAGGGTGGATGTTCAGAATGTGTTACCACTATAATACGAATAGCCTGGGCAACGTTTAGGAAGCTTCTTCCCCTACTGGCGACAAAGGGTCTCTCGCTCAGAGTGAAAGGTAGATTGTATGATGCATGTGTGCGAACTGCCATGCTTCACGGCAGTGAAACATGGGCTGTGACTGCAAAGGACATGCGTAGGCTTGAAAGAAATGAAGCTAGCATGATCCGTTGGATGTGTAATGTCAGTGTCCGTGCACGACAGAGTGTAAGCGCCCTGAGATAAATGTTGGGCATAAGAAGCATTGGATGCAGTGTGCTGGAGAGACGTTTGCGTTGGTATGGTCATGTACTGCGGATGGATGAGGAGAGATGTGTGAAGAAGTGCCACTCCCAAACTGTTGAAGGAATACGGGATAGAGGTAGACCCAGGAAGACATGGAACGAGGTGGTCAAGCATGACCTTCGTATGATGAGCCTCACAGAGGCTATGACGAAAGACCGAGACCTCTGGAGATACGCTGTGACTTCGAAGACCCGACAAATGAAGTGAGTTCATGGCTTGCAGGATGGCCTGTTGGGCTTGAGGAGACCTATTGTGTCTAGTTCAACATCAAAATAGAAATCGTATGGATATTGTAGTTGTGACACCCGTGCTGGTGGCACGTAGGGCCTCACAGAGGAAATGACGAAGACCGAGACCTCTGAGATATGGTGTGACTGTGAAGACCCGACAAATGAAGTGAGTTCATATTGTAGTCGTGATACCCGTGCCAGTGGCACGTAGGGTCGCACAGAGGAAATGACGAAGACCGAGACCACTGAGATATGGTGTGACTGCGAAGACCCGACAAATGAAGTGAGTTCATGTCTCGCAGGACGGCCTGCTGTGCTAACCTTGGATCGAAGAGTGACCCACTTTTCTTGAGGAGACCTACTGAGTCAAGAACGTTAACACCAACATCAAAATGAAAATCAAATGGAAATTGTAGTTAAGGTACCCATGCTGGTGACACGTTAAAAGCACCATCCGAACGTGGCAGATGCCAGCGCTGCTTGACTGGCGTCCATGTCGGTGACGGACGGACGGACGGACGGACGGACGCACGCACGCACGCACGCACGCACGCACGCACGCACGCACGCACACATACATACATACATACATATATATTACATATATATATATATATATATATATATATTATATATATTATATATATAGCGGCGTATGTACACTTTGTTCTCTTATATGTAAGTACACATTTCACTAAGCTTTGTACGACTTCAGCCACACACACTCTCTCTCTCCATCCTCTCTCACAATTCTTTGCCTTTCTTACTTTGCTCTTCACTGTCCGTCTTTCTTTTTTCTCGCCAATCCTTGATTCTTCGATCTACACGCTCTCTTTCTTCTCCCCCTCCTTAATTCCTTGTTCCTCTTTTTCTCTCTCTCTTCTCTTCTCACGTGACCACTGGCTGACAGTAACATCGTTCTTTTCGTCTGCCGTAAGGCTTATTCTCAATACGCCAGCTGAATTCAACTCGTTTCCAGTCGAAAGACGCCTGTTGTTATGCCCTGTTATTAGTGTTATTATTATTGTTGTTGTTGTTGTTGTTTTTTGTGTTTATATTCGTATCATTTGGGGGGGGATTTATATTCGTGTAACATCGTCTGTTTTTCCGTCCTTGTTTCGTATACATTCGATGCTTTTCCAGAGAATCTAATGCTCTTAGCTTAGGTTTTCCTTGGGGCTGGCCAAATTGGAACAATCTCGATATTAATCAACCGAAATTGCAAGGATGATCCGGTTCTTGACTGAGGATAAAAAGTTTCAAATGACCCGTCCTTTTTTTTTATTGTTTGTATCGTCTATCTGGATGTTTTATTGTCCCTTTTTGTATCACCTAGTTGTCCGGGTGTTTTGCGTTCTTGTCCCATTTTGTATTTTATTTTATATATATATTTAACAGCGTACATACACTTTGTTCTCTTATATATATATATATATATATATATATATATACACATGCATATATACATATATATACATATATACATATATATGTGTATATATATATATATATATATAAAGTCCAGTGGCACTCGTAACAACCTCGGTCAAATGGTTTTTCCCGTGCCATAGGCACAAGTGCCAGTAAGGCGATGCTGGTAACGATCACACTTTCGCAGGAAGGCCTAGTATTGACGAGTCGTGTCCTGTCTTGCCTTCGAAACACGCTTAATCTACTAGCGAAGCTGATGATTGGGGATTTTCCTTGTGTAGCTTGTCCTGTACCTTGTTTTTCTGTTGTAAATAATGTTTTTTTTCCCGTTTTCGTTCGCGTCCTGTTCCACGTCTCTGTCTTTCTGTTGTAAAAAAAAAATGGCTTTTCCGTTTTCGTTTCTGTTGAGTTCTACGTCTTTTTGTGGTGTCCTGTACTTACGTATATATATTTATATATGCATGTATTATACATGTAGATGTAGGTAGGTACATATATGTTTGTATGTATGCATATATTTTATTTATTACACTATTGTCTGTCAGCGCTTCGCGTCGGGTTCGTTCGATTCTTCGCTTCGTTCCGTTTCTTATCCTCCCAGTATTGTTTTATTATATATCTTTATATATAAAACTGTAGTTGTGTGAGTGTCTGTCCCCTTCGATTTAGATTCCTAACTACTCCCACATTTTGCGGTGCAGTTTAACCAAAACCGGGTATCTTATAGTCGTGATTCATATCGAGCCCTTCTGGGTATTAGCGCGCGTCTACGATGAGTCTACGATTTTTTTTTTAAATTACCATCATTTTTCCCATTTTAATGCATTTTTCCGCTATTATATAGGGGAAGTAACTCTCTATAAATGTCTACGATGAGTCAACGATTTTAAAACAAATTTACCATAATTTTTTTTCCATTTTTAATGCATTTTTTTGCTATTTTTTGGCTATAACTCTCTAAAAATGCTTATATAGTTATCTCCCTTACGAACCCGAGCAACGCCGGGCGATACTGCTAGTATATATATATATATATATATATATATATATATATATAGGAAGAAGAATAAGAAAATGGAGATTGTTAGGTTAATAAGAGTTTATTATCAGCAACAAATTGATCATTATCCCTTACAGCTGTTTCAATTATACATTGTGAAATTAATTGAATATTCCTGAGCATAATCCCTTGAGAGGGAAAATATACCCTTAGATATTTTGTATGTTTGTTTGTAGATTTATCACAGCAGACTGAATGATACTGTTTATGATTTATATTTTATATGTGTTTGGGCAAGGGGTTTGTGTCGCTTAAATGGAGAAATACAGTATGTCCAAGATGGGAAAATGAACTGCTATTGGTCAAGATTGGTCACATGGTGTTATTAGAAATGAGATCATCATTTTAGTGACACCAGTTGCATTAGAAAGGAGAATTTCTTGGACCACATGGCAGCACAGGAAGCTGGTGATGCCTTGGTGTCTGGGGGACCTTAGTAGGGACTTGGAAGCTGACAGAAGCCTGGCCAGTGTGTGTTTGTGTTTGTGTGTGTGTGTGCGTTATTGGTTGTATGACTGTGTGTATGTGAATATATGTGAATTAGCACCTGCATGTATGGGTGTGTGCATAAGATGTACATTCTTACAGTTGTGTATAAATATATATTCTTTACTGCCCACAAGGGGCTCAACATAGAGGGGCACAAACAGGACAGACAAACGGATTAAGTCGATT
>NC_043016.1:6489171-6510618 GCF_006345805.1 Octopus sinensis | reverse complement strand
AGTGACAAGCCTGTCCATGTGCGACGCCGCAGGGGTGAGCACTTCAACAAAGACTGCATGCTCCCACCATGAAGCATGGTGGGGGTGGTCTGATGGTGTGAGGGGCGTTCAGCTACAGTGGTGTTGGGTGGCTCTATGCCGTCAAAGGCAACATCAACGCAGCAAAGTACGTTGGGATAGTACAGGATACCTCTTTGGTGGCGAGGAGTACATGCTCCAGCAGGACAACGCGCCTTTCCCACACAGCCAAGCTCACACACCGCGTTTCTTCAAGGACCATGGGGTGACGGTCATGGACTGGCCTGGCCATCCCTGACCTGACCTGAACCCTATTGAGAACCTCTTGGAGTCGATGGGTAGGGATTTGAATGTGCAGCAATACAGGAACCGACACGAGCTGTTTGGGGCACTTCTTGCTGCATGAGGGGCCATCCCTGCCACAGTACCTGCAGGCACTCATAGACAGCATGCCGGCCCGCGTTAGCAGCTGTCATTGCTGCCAAAGGAGGAGCAACAAGATATGACTAAATTTTCACGATTAATAATAATTATGTGTGTGTGCTGGGATATGTTTTAATAAATTTTTGATTAAAAACGAGTTTGTTTCTGATAATAAGTTAATTAAATTAAGAAAATGTAGAAATTTAAGAAGTGCTAATTAATTTCCGACGCAAGTGTATATATAAGTATATGCGTGTGTGTGCATATGTGTAAATATATATATCTATATGTATATATGTTTACATGTGTGTGTGTGTGTGTATATATAAATATATGTGTGTGTGTGTGTGCATATGTTTATACACACACACACAAATATATTTATGGTATTTATGTATTTTTGTATTTATGCGTGTATATATCAAAACCTCCCCTAACCATCATGTGCATTATGTGTGTCGAGCAAATGCTAAAATGAAAAGTAAAAAAAAAAAAATTGGCAAAATTAGGTCAAAGTAAAGATTCCAAAAACGAGGAACTGAATCCCGATGTCCAGCGGTGCTTCCATGATGACATTGGTAAATTTCAGACCAACAAAGGTAGAATTCAATTGCAGCGTGGAAGGTGTTTATAAGCCATTTAAGAAACACACGAAAACCATTATTCTCTCTCTCTTTTGCTTTTATTTGTTCCAGTCATTTGACTGTGCCATGCTGGAGCACCACCTTTAGTCGAGCAAATCGACCCCAGGACTTATTCTTTGTAAGCCTAGTACTTATTCTATTGGTCTCTTTTGCCGAACCGCTAAATGATGGGGACGTAAGCACACCAGTATCGGTTGTCAAGCGATGTTGGGGAGACAAGCACAGACATACAAACACACACACACACACACACACACACACACACATATATACATATATACGATGGGCTTCTTTCAGTTTCCATCTACCAAATCCACTCACAAGGCTTTGGTCGGCCCGAGGCTATAGTTGAAGACACTTGCCCAAGGTGCCACACAGTGGGACTCAACTCAAAACCATGTGGTTGGCAAGCAAGCTACTTACCACACAGCCACTCCTACACCATTAGATTCACTTCAACATTTAAATTTAATTTGTCAAAATATTTTTGTTGCTTTGAGACCGTGACCTGTTCACTGGTTTTGTCAGTGAACAGGTCGCGGTCTGAAAGCGACGAAAATATTTTGACAAATTAAATTTAAATGTTGAAGTGAATCTAACGGTTTTTGTGTGTTTCTTAAATGGCTTACAAACACCTTCCTCGCTGCAATTGTTTTCGTTCCAGCATACGATCTCAGATCAAGTCACTCACTATGCAAGTACATCTCCGTAAAGGTAGAATTTTTCTACATAATATGGAATTGGCTAAAAATCTTGTTGTAATGAAGAGAAAACAGAACCTGAAGTTTCTAAAAGAGGAGGAACTGTGAGAGGCCAAGTATAAGCTTGAAGTGGAAGATGAAGAGCTTGACAAAAATGGGGGAATAAAAATATGCTTTCTATAAAGGATTTGGAGATGAACATATTCTCCCAGGTTTACACAGTGAAATTGATGCTACCGTTCATTAAAAGAAAGAAGAAAAGTCATCCCAGAAGATGATCCGAAAGCTGAGATTATACCAGTTTTGATTTTTATACTTTGTTCTCCCAGAAAAACTTAAGCTAGATCAGAAAACATCACCAACAAGTTGACGAAATTATCTAAGAAAGAAAAACTAAACATGGTGAAGAAAGAGACTCCAGAATTATTGGAACTTCTCAATGATCTAAAAGTTAAATTCACCAAAGTGAAAGATCTTCCTTTCCAATAGTTGTTGGGACAGGAAGGACAGCTTGTTCTATCACAGGCATTGACATATATTCAGCTAAGTTATTATATACCTATTTCTTTATTACCTACAAGGAGCTAAACATAGAGAAGACAAACAAGGACAGACTTTGCCCAAGGTGCCACGCAGGGATTAAGTCGATTAGATCGACCCCAGTGCGAAACTGGTACTTAATTTATCGACCCCAAAAGGATGAAAGGAAAAGTTGACCTTGGCGGAATTTGAACTCAGAACGTATAGCGGCAGACAAAATACTGCTAAGCATATCGCCCAGCGTGCTAACGTTTCTGCTAGCTCACCGCCTTTGAAGTTATTATATACCAAGGGTAGAGAAATGCCCACCTGCGGGTGCAATTGCACCCATGAGCCCATTTTATTACACCCGCAGGCTGGTATGCTTTTATGTACAAAATGTAGTGAATTTTTCATTTATAAAATTTACACAAAATTTGCAATGTTTTGAAGAAAATGCAGTCATTAGCTAAACTATTTTAAAATGTGTACCATGCTTTCACTTATTGTTTTAGGTGTCTGTGTAGTCACATGTAAACAAAGACATCTTCTTGGCTCTCCTGTCTTTGATAATGGAGGCAAATGGCCAAGAGGTTGTGGTTTCGATTCCTGGACCAGGTGATGCATTGTGTTCTTGAGCAAAACACTTCATTTCACATTGCTCCAGTCCACTCAGCTGGCAAAAATGTGTAACGCTGTGACAGACTGGCATCCCTTCCGGGTGGGGAATATGTATACCATGGAAACCTTACGAGCGGGTATGACTTGAGATGGGAACTTTACCTTTACTTTACTTGTCTTTGATGTAGCAGAGCATCTAGCTTTGTATGACAGCCGGAGGGAGAGAAGGTTGCACCAGCACTCAGCTGAGCAAACTGGAGCAAGATGAAATGAAGTGTTTTGCTCATGGACACAACATGGGTGGGGGAGGGTAACAGTTCTTCTGCTTCCCAATTGATTGGGTATAAAAAGCACTCAGCATACTCTGTAAAGTGGCTTGAATTAGGAAGAGCATCCAGCCATAGAAACCAAATTTCCAAAACAGACAATTGGAATCTGGCTAGGTCCTGAAAATGGATGTTAAATGATGACGATGATGATGATATAAATATATCTAGCATATACATACATATATACATACATACATATATAATATATATATATATATATCATGCCAGCGTGGGCAACAGACACTGAATGATGATGATGATGATGATGATATGATAAATATACATGTATATGTTTTTTTATTGAAGCTGCAAAAACATCACAAAATCCTGTGACTCAGAATTTCATGTTTCCGTTCATCAAACAGTTGTGATCAATAAAAAACGCATATTATTCTATCTTTAGTATTCAAGCACTATTTTTTCCACCTGGCTTTGCATTATATGCTTACTCGTGTATATATATATATATATATATATATATATAGTTAATCTAAACATGAAAACACAAAGAAAAAACACAACAACGCGAGGACGTGGAATAAGTATAGTGTTATTGGACGCTCAGGAAAGAAGGAAAGATGGAGGGTTTAACGTTTCGAGTGGAGCTCTTCATCAGAAACATAGGAAAAGGAAAGATCCAAGGAAGGGAAGACAGAGGAAAAAAAATCACCAACGGTATACACGCAGTCACATACACACACATATATATATATCATCATCATCATCATCATCATCATCGTTTAACGTCCGTTCTCCATGCTAGCATGGGTTAGACAGTTTGACCGGGGATCTGGGAAGCCAGAAGGCTGCACCAGGCTCCGGTCTTATCTGGCAATGTTTCTACAGCTGGATGCCTTTCCTAACGCCAACCACTCCGTGAGTGTAGTGGGTGCTTTTTACATGCCACCCGCACGTAAAAAGCACCCACTACACTCACGGAGTGGTTGATATATATTACATATATATAATATATATATATATATATATATATATATATATACATACATACATACATACATACAGGTGTGGCTATGTGGTAAGAAGCTTACTTCCCAACCACATGGTTCTGGGTTCAGTCCCACTGTGTATGTCTTGGCAAGTGTCTTCTACTATAGCCCCAGGTTTGACCAAAACCATATGTGTGGATTTGGTAGATGGAAACTGCTAGGAGTTCATCATGTGTATGTGTAGGGGTGTCTCTGTGTCTATGTTTGTTCCCCACCATTGCTTAACAGCTGGTGTTGGTGTGTTTACATCCCTGTAACCTAGCAGTTCAGCAAAAGAGACTCACAGAACCAGTACCAGTACCGGGCTTTAAAAAATAAGTACTAACATCAATTCATTCAACTAAAACAATTTCAAGGCCGTACCCCAACATAGCCACAGCCTAACATCCGAATTGGATAACAGATATATATATATCACAAAATAATAAATGCAACTGTAAAGTGGTTGGTGCTAGATAAGACATCTAGCAGTAAAAACTACAAAAACAGGATGCAGTCCTCCAACAGAATCCCCAAATAAATGCTGACTCAAACAATGGTAATCATTCCAACCTTTCCAGCAGGAACCAAATGTAAAACATTGATGATTATAATAATGTGATGATAATGTATGTATGTGTAAACAAACAGATAAACTGAAAACGATATATATGTGTACATCATCATCATCATCATCATCATCGTTTAACGTCCGCTTACCATGCTAGAACGGGTTGGACGGTTCGACTGGGTTCTGGGAAGCCAGGAGGCTGCACCAGGCTCCAGTCTGATCTGGCAATGTTTCTACAGCTGGATGCCCTTCCTAACGCCAACCACTCCATGAGTGTAGTGGTTGCTTTTTATGTGCCACCAGCACAGGTGCCAGGGGAGGCTGACAGCGGACACAATCAGTTGGTGCTTTTTACGTGCCACCAGCACAGAAGCCAGTCGAGGCAGCACTAGCATTGGCCACGTTACATATATGATATATATTTTATATACATAACCAAATATTTTAAATATTTTTTTACAGCAAAAACAATGTAAGTTACAGAAAATTAACAATACAGGTCAATGATTAGTGTTATTACCTGTACCTAGTATTTCAATATTTCAGTATTAGGAGCCCTTCTTCAGGAAATTTATGGAGAAAGGTGTTGAGATATATATATATATATATATGTCCTTTTAATTTTGGGAGAGCAAATTCCTAACAGTGTGCTCATAAAAGCTCCAATGCTTCTTGTTGTTGGCTATTGCCTGTTATTCCCATCTTCCAGAGTAATTCTACGGGATGGTTATACATGTAGAACTCCTTACACCTTAGGATAGATATAGTAATAATGAAAATGTCTTGCAGATGGAAATTTTTAGACTTTATTAATATATCGCAACTTACATTTCTGCAGAAATGTATTAATAAAGTCTAAAAATTTTCATCTACAAGTCACGTCCATTATTACTATATTGCTTGAGAAGAAGACACATCAAGCCAAGTAAAGCTGCTTCGTGGCAGATACTGGTGTCATGCAAATGGCACCTATTCTGGTGGCACATAAAAATACCCATTACAGTCTCAGAGTGGTTGGCATTAGGAAGGGCATCCAGCCGTAGAAAACCATGCCAAATCAGATTGGAGTTAGCTTATTCTAATATGCTGCTGTAGAGTAATGAAGATCCACTGGTCCAACCATCGAAGAAATGAGTCAGTGAAGGAGAATTTTTAGGCAACTGTCAGGAAGAGAAATCTACAATATTTTGGGGTATGTTATCAGGGTCCAGATATCTGGCACCTACATCCTAGCACGAAGAGTCGATGGGAAACAAAGAAGAGAAAGACTTAGAAGACACTGGTATAACAACATCAAATGAATGAACCAGAAGACCTTTGGTTCAATATAGCAACCATGGCCAAGAGCCAGGAACTGATGGAGAGAGGGAGACAGAGAGAGATTAAAGACAGAGATGGTCCATATGTCAATGGTCTCCAACCCTCAGCAATAAAGACGGAAATAGGTAAAAGACAGGTAAGGTTTCCTCTTTCATGGCCCATCATTAATATTCTCTTCTATTTCTATCTCTCTCTCTCTCATTCACTCCCTCACTCCCTCTCTCTCACTACTATTTCTTTCTCAGTTTCCTCTCTCTCTATATCTCTCTACCTCTCTCTCTCTCTCTCTCTCTCTCTCTCTCTCTCACTCCTTCTGTGTAATTTCTTATCAATAGTTATTACTAATGCACATCAAAAGGAGATCAGATGAATAGCTGACTCATTAACAACCTACTTAAATATTTCATTGGATGGGTATGTGTGTGTGTGTGTGGTGGAGGGGGTGGGCAGTCTATTTTTGCCATTAATTGTAATGAAGTACAACTTAGTAACAAAAAATAGGGTTTTCTTTTTTTTTTGTCTTTTTTCCCAAATATAAATAAAGCAACTTCATCAACGATGTTCTGCTATTTCATATTGTTATAGACCAAAAGTACCAACACATCCCTGACCGCAAATATTTCAAAATGCAGTTGGTGGTAGTTTTAATGTAGTAGGTCTTGTTCTAGCTTTTTCTTTCTTTTCATCCAGTTTCACTTCGTCTGCCGTTAGGTTCTGAGTTCAAATTCCGCCGAGGTCGACTTTGCCTTTCATCTTTTCGGGGTCGATTAAATAAGTACCAGTTACGCACTGGGGTTGATATAATTGACTTAATCCCTTTGACTGTCCTTGTTTGTCCCCTCTGTGTTTAGCCCCTTGTGGGCATTAAAGAAATAGGTATTTTGTCTGCCGTTATGTTCTGAGTTCAAATTCCGCCGGGGTCGACTTTGCCTTTCATCCTTTCGGGGTCGATTAAATAAGTACCAGTTACGCACTGTTGATGTAATCGACTTAATTCCTTTGTCTGTTCTTGTTTGTACCCTCTATGTTTAACCCCTTGTGGGCAGTAAAGAAATATATATAACCGGTTACCATTGTTTGATTGTTGCCATCAGTCGCTGTCTCTTATTGTTTTCAGACCAGTCACTTCATCATTTAATGACATTGTTTTTTTAATGAACTTTTGGGGGTGCCTCTTTGATACCTTTCACATTTCAGCTCACTGAAGAATACAGCCTTGGAGAAGATACTTATGCCCAAACAAATCACGTGACCCACCGAGTACACAAGGAATTCTAATCAAGACGAACTCAACACAATGCCTGTTTACATGCTGCAGGATCTCCTAGATGGAGAAGTGGTCTCACCAGGAAATATTTATTATAGATCAAATTGACTCGGCCAAAGAGCTTATCAGATTTCAGATATGTTGATGATACAGTGTATAAGTTTCAGGGGAACACAATAGACAGGATACAACTATTATTATCAGTAAACTTTGCATTTTATTGATGCTTTAATGTCATATTGTTTCTGTAATTGATCACTGATCTTTCTGAAAGTGACCACAGCTGACTTTATGCAGCGATCCACCTCCACATCCACATCCAGACGGTTATGTTCATCAGAAATCATACTGACAAAATACATGTGATCTTTTTCTCCTTATATTAGTTTCAAACTTTGGAACAAAGCCAGCAATTCCAGGGGGGGTGGGGGGAGCAAGTCAATTACATTGAACCCACTGTTCAATTAGTACTTATTTCTCAACCAAGGAAGGATGAAAGGCAAAGTCGACCTCAGTGGAATTTGAACTCGGAATATAAAAACAGATGAAATGCCGCTAAGTAATTTGTGTGCTAACGATTCTGCCAATTTACCACCCTATCTTCTTATATTAAGGCGGCGAGCTGGCAGAAACGTTAGCGTGCTGGGCGAAATGCTTAGCGGTATTTCGTCTGTTGTTACGTTCTGGGTTCAAATTCTGCCAAGGTCGACTTTGCCTTTCATCCTTTCGAGGTCTATAAATAAAGTACCAGTTTCGCACTGGGGTCGATGTAATCGACTTAATCCCTTTGTCTTTCCTTGTTTGTCCCCTCTATGTTTAGCCCCTTGTGGGTAGTAAAGAAATAGATATTAAGAGTGATTTGTGATTGTTCTCATCAGTAGCTCATGTCCCGATATTCTAGACTTAGGATGATTTGAGAATTTGGGTTTTTTTGTGTTTTGTTTTTTGGGGGTTTATTTTTTAACATTCATGGATAGACCAACTTCTATGACCATGTAATTTTTCAGGATGTCTTTCAGGAAAAGAGCCAATAAAAATTGAATCTCCATCAAACAGAACTCAGTAAATACATATCTCTACGTAGGTTAAACTGCTTACCATTCACTTTCATGTGGAAACACACTCCACCTGTGAACTTGCTTGCAATCCTTTCACAACTGCCACCCAGAAGTAATGCAAATAGTGTTGGAGTAACACAGTACTGTTTTAGTCTATAGGGGACTAAAGCTTCCACTCCCAAGAACTTCCCCATCTCCACTAATTTATTCAAACACTCAAGTCTTAGAGTTGTGTCCATAAACCCCTTCTTTCCATACAGCAGAAAATCTTGATGAATACAATAGAAAGTGGAACATGCTGAATTTGGCATTAATTGAAAATCATTTTGTTGGTGCTGCAAGACATACAACTCACATTGGCTTTCAGAAAGAGTTAGTTTGGATAGTCAAGTGCCTGTCCAACAGTGATTGCATCATCCATGCTCTCAACAATACACCCTTAAATATTGTTTCTGATTACAAATATCTTGGGTCATACATATCATCATCTGGAAAAGATTTTCTAACTAGAAAGGGTGTGGCCTGGTCAGCCTGTAATGACATGCATAAGATCTGGTCATCAAATCTAAGTAGAGACTTCAAACTTAAAATCTTCAAAGCCACAGTCGAACCAATTCTACTATATGGCTCAGCAACCTGGACACTATCAAAGAAACTTGAGAGGTGGTTGGATGGAACCTACACTCGCCTCCTTATGAGAGCTCAAAATCTCTTGTGGAAGCGTCATCCAACCAAAATGCAGATATATGGGAAACTACCACCTGTATCATCTCTTGTGAAAGGTAGAAGAGTCCAGTTTGCTGGTCATTGTTGTAGAGCTGAAAAAGAAGTAATTTCTACTCTTCTCCTCTGGAAGCCATCTACTCACAATACCAGAGGGCACACACTCTCCTACCCTGATGTAATCTCCAGGGATACAGGCATCCAGCAACAGGACCTCCGTAATGCTATGATGGACAGTGATGTCTGGCGTAGCATGGTAAATTCCATTGTCTCGACCACGGTCGAACAATGATGATGATGATGATTGGATAGTCATTTGTTTTTTGTAAAGTTGTACTGCAGTAGGGAGACGTTTCACAGGCAATGGATAGAGTAATGGCTTCCAGGTTTAGGGGTTAGCTGTCAATGAACCAGCTCCATGGCTAATAAGAGGTCTTGGACCAACAACATCAACTACCAGAAACTCTTGTGTGTTAAAAATGCATGGAGTAGAGAGGAAGAGTCTACGTAAAGTTGATCCATCATAGAGAGACCAGTCATCCATGCTGACAGTAATATGATAGATGAAGCAATTAAAGATACCTAGAGAAGGAAAGCATCTGGTCTGTCAAGAATTACCACTGAGATGTTTAAATTCTGGCACAGTAGGGTACAGACTGGTAAGGACTAGTCACCTGCATGTTTAATCAGATAGCAGAAAGAAGAGGTATCGTTTATTGACAGACACAGCAGCAGCAGTACGACCACCAATTGTTACAAGTGCAAGGAAAGACACCAGAGAGAGAGAGAGAGAGAGAGAGAAAGAGAGAGAAAATTACAGAGGTATGGTCTTAAATGGCTGGACCAGATTATAAAATTCACAGAAGTAGATGTAGTTTGATTGATTAGGAAGAGAATTAACCTAAATGAGATGTAGTTTGGTTTTGTGCCAGGAAGAAGTACAACTAATACCATCTTCTGAGTGAGACAGCTGCAGAAATACTTAGCTAGAAGTAAGCCACTGGATCATCATCACCATAATTGTGATTGACATTGATTAATATTAATATGCATGAACAGAGGAATACAAATGAATCAAAAGAAAAACTGGATTTAAGAGGAATCGGATATGGTGTACAAGAGAGAAAACTGTGTATGGATGAGGATAGCTCTATAAAGAAGTATAGCTGCAGACACTCAAAGGTGATGGAACCTGAGGCAGCGGTCAGAGGGTCACCGCAAAAGACTCGAGACGAAATGATGAAAACTGATCTTAGAAGAAAAAAAAGGACCGAGTTGGTAGGCAAGACACCATTGCTACAGGGAACAATCTTCCTGTCCCAAGGGCAAGAATGATCAAATGGACCAATAAAAAAAATAGTAAAATTATTAAGAAGAAACCGGCAGTAATAATGGAGAGGCACCTGTGTGTGTATGTGTGTGTGTGTGTGTGTGTGTGTGTGTGTGTGTGTGTGATGGGCTTCACTCAGCTTCTTTCTACCAAATCCACTCACAAGGCCTTGGTTGCCTCAAGGATGTAGTAGAAGACACTTCCCCAAGATGCCACACAGTGGGAATGAACCTAGAATCATGTGGTTGGGAAACTAACTTCTTACCACACAGCCAATTTCTTACCACCTGTGCCAATTATTCCATCTTTAATTGATCTATCTATCTATCTATCTGTCTATCTATCTATCTATCTATCTATCACACTACAACCAACTAGGATAGTTGGACCCAGTACAGAATCTACTTTAGGCATATTCTCTCTCTCTCTCTCTCTCTCTCTCTCTCTCTCTCTCTCTCTCTCTCTCTCTCTCTCTCTCTCTCTCTCTCTTTCCTATGCATTCTTCACTTACAAGAGCTTCTCATAGTAGCACCTCCATGCCTCATTTTTTGTTTGGTGGGGGTGCCTCAAAAAGAGCTTTATCTCAAAGAGCTTGTCTGCTTCAGAACTGTACAACCTAAGAGGGTAAAAGACAACCTCACTACTTCTATTGTTTTGACAAAATGCACCCAATACATTCTGTTAAGAGATTGGAAAATGAATGGAGGTACCATTGATCTTGTACCTATTTCTTTACTACCCACAAGGGGCTAAATACAGAGAGGACAAACAAGGACTGACAAACAGATTAAGTCGATTACATCGATCCCAGTGTGTAACTGGTACTTAATTTATCGACCCCGAAAGGATGAAAGGCAAAGTTGACCTCGGCGGAATTTGAACTCAGAACGTAACGGCAGATGAAATACCGCTAAGCATTTTGCCCGACGTGCTAACGTTTCTGCCAACTTGCTGCCTTGTACCATTGATCTTGTAAACTAAGATGCACCCAATACATTATATAAAGTTGTTGGTGACTAGAAGAGAATATAAAAAAATTTTTTTAAATGGAGTATGATGATGACTTATTGCTAACACTCACCGCACTGACTGCATCTCTAAGCGTGACTCATATCTCTCACATGCCATACATCCATTCACTCTCATGCACACATATGTATAACATCATCATCATCGTCGTCGTCGTCATCAGCATCACCATCTGGGAGGAAAGTAACTCAGAATAGCATCTAACTCAAATTATGGAAACCCATCTGATGCATGCAAGCATGGAAAGTGGATGTAAAACAATGACAATGATGATGATAATGATGATGACGATGACGATGACAACAGTGATGACAATGATGATGATATTAAACACATGACGAAGGAGGCGAGCTGGCAGAACCGTTAGCACGTCGGGCGAAATGCGTAGCCATATTTCGTCTGTCGATACGCTTCGAGTTCAAATCCCACCGAGGTTGACTTTGCCTTTCATCCTTTTGGGGTCGATTAAATAAGTACCAGTTACACACTGGGGTCGATGTAATCGACTCAATCCGTTTGTCTGTCCTTGTTTGTCTCTTCTGTGTTTAGCCCCTTGTGGGTAGTAAAGAAATTGGTATTTCGTCTGCCGCTACGTTCTGAGTTCAAAATCCGCCGAGGTCGACTTTGCTTTTCATCCTTTCGGGGTCGATAAATTAAGTACTAGTTACGCACTGGGGTCAATGTAATCAACTTAATCCCTTTGTCTGTCCTTGTTTGTCCCCTCTGTGTTTAGTCCCTTGTGATAGAATAAAGAAATAGATATTAAACACATGTGTGTATAAGAGTGAATGAACGTGTGGTGTGTGAGATACACAAGTCATGTATGGAGATGCAGTCAGTAAGGCGAGTGTTAGTAATGAGTCATCATTATCATTGCCATTTTATTATCTACTTTTCCAAGCTTGAGTGCAGCCAAATGGAATTTTGTTGAGGCAAACTTTCAACAGCTTCCTTTTTACCAAACTTCACTTGTTTCCAGGTCAGATAATATTTTCCCATGGCTGAGGATATATTTTCAGGGAAGACTGAAAAGGATGGACACCGCTTCTATCACAGTGGCACTCGTTTACGACTATCACATGAAGTCAGAGTAAGGAGACAGTAACAAACACACATACATGCATGCATGTATGTATGTATGCAATGTGTGTGTGTCTATGAATGTATGTATGTATGTATGTATGAATGTATGTATGTATGTATGTATGTATGTATGTATGCATGTATGTATGTATGTATGTATGTATGTATGTATGTATGTATGTATGTATTTATGTATGTATGTATGTATGTATGTATGTATGTATGTATGTATGTATGTATGTATGAATGTATGTGTGTGTGTATGTATGTATGTATGTGTGTGTATGTATGTATGTATGTATGTATGTATGTATATATGTATGTATGTATGTATGAATGTATGTGTGTGTGTATGTATGTATGTATCTATGTGTGTGTATGTATGTATGTATTTATGTGTGTATTTATGTATGTATGTATGTATGTATATATGTATGTATGTAGGTATGTATGTAGGTATGTATGTATGTATGCAATGTGTGTGTGTGTGTATTTATCAAAACAAGTATGAGTGTTCAGTTGATCTGATCAACAGAACAGACTGCTCATAAAAATTAACATGCAAGTGGCTGAGTACTCCACAGACACGCATACCCTTAACATAGCTCACAGGGAGATTCAGCATGACTTAGAATGCAACAAGGCTGGCCCCTTTTTGAATTACAGGTACAACTCAGGAGCAATGAGAAAACAAAGGGTCACATTGAAGAACACAACAAGTATCAAACTCACAACCTTACAACCATGAGCAGAATGAGTTAACCACTAACCCACACACCTTCTCACACACACACATATATTTTTTTATTGCCCACAAGGGGCTAAACAGAGAGGGGACAAACAAGTACAGACAAACGGATTAAGTCGATTATATCGACCCCAGTGCGTAACTGGTATTTATTTAATCGACCCCGAAAGGATGAAAGGCAAAGTCGACCTTGGCGGAATTTGAACCCAGAACATAGCGGCAGACAAAATATGGCTAAGCATTTTGCCCGATGTGCTAACGATTCTGCCAGCTCGCACATATGATGGGCTTCTTTCAGATTTTGTTGACTAAATTTACTCGTATGATTTTGGTTGGCACAGAACTGTAGTATAAAACCAAGGTGTCACACAATGGAATTGAACCTGGAACCATGTGAAGTATAGCAATTTAACATGAAAATAGCAGTTATTAGGGTTTAGTCTTTAGACTATTCTCTGTCCGTTATAGTCTTCCAAGTTATGAGAGAGGAATTTAAGATCAGATGTCTATGGAAACTCCTTATATATTGACAGCTTGGTTGTTATAGTTGATTCTATAGATTTCAAGAAGAAATTCTAGACATGGAAGCAAATGCATAAATCAAAAGACCTCAATGCAAACTTAACAAAGATTAAGGTAGAAGACAGGAACCTGGTGCCATTAGGGAAATGGTCATACTTAATACATAGAAAAAGAGTCATTAGGAATTCTATACGGTGTAGCCAGTGTATGCATGCAAAAGAAGGCAGACTTCATATGCAACAGGTACACAGGGACAATACCGAGGGGTGGGTCTCTGGGAGTAATTGGTGGCTCCTGTTACCTACTTGACTTAATTAACAGTGGGAGTCAGCGTTCTGAAAACATAGTAACCAGAGTAAGAATGTACTGGAAATAGCAACATCTCAGAGTAATGGGCAGAACGAATGTTACTTACGTATAACATACATTATCACACTTATGTATGACAGCGTTGTATGCAAGTGAGACATTAACCCTGAATGCAGATGTTTTGCAAAGACAAGATAGAAATGAAATAAGTATATTTACATTATTTACATTTGATGGATATTTGTCCTCATCTTGTTTGTTGTTAACACGTTTCGGCTGATATTACCCTCCAACCTTCATCGGGTATCTTGGGGAAATTTCGAACCTGGGTTCTCATTCCTAACGTATTTTTCGATGTTGTTATTATTATTATTACTATTATTATTATTATTATTCAGGTCACTGCCTGGAATTGAACTCGGAATCTTGGGGTTAGTAGCCCGCGCTCTTAACCACTATGCCATATGCCAGTAAATAATGTAAATAATGTACATAATTCCTCATATCTTAAATACAGAACTGTGAAATAAGTATGTTCATCTAAATTGGATGTGTTATATTAGTGTATGTGAATGACAGAATTAAAACAAACTGAAAGAAAAACTGAACATGAGAAGACTTAGATTTCCACTTGCCTGACCATCATCAGTGCCAGTCCCACTATACAATAATGTGTGAAAGAAACTCTGGACTCCATCCATCTTACATCTCAGACAAAACTATTGCTGTATCTATTGACAGAGAGCTCTTTCTGTGCCTCATTCTATAAACACTGATTTCACTCTTGTTTTCAGATTCGTCCCCTTTTCTTTTTCTTTTTTTTTCTCCCCAATGAGGTACCAGTTACCACATCTAATAATACCCTCTCTTACATGGACAAAACTAACTTTCATTCCTAACAGTCTCCAACCATTACATTATCCACTCACCTGGCAAAAGTCCATCTTTAACATAGTTAGAGGCCATACGCCAATGACTGGTCCTTCTCTCCAGGATCAAAAAACTACTTCAGCCCCCAACAATTATTGATGCTCTACAAAGCTCAGATGATGTTCGCAATGGAGTATTGCTCTGCCTTCTAAGACAATACTATTACACACAGTGACATCCTACATCACATCCAAAGAAGAACTACTTGGCAGATTGGCATAATGTCTCTCACAGACACATTCAAATAACCTCTGTGCCACCACAAGAGTTAAATCTTCTCATTTTGCCTTTTCTTCTATTACTGGCTTAGCCTTAACTCTTCTCTGCTCACTATGGTCGTCGTCCAGTTTGTCATACTCATCCCTCATCTTCTCATCACCACTCTTGTATCCAACCCTACCAAGCCCCACTCTCATCACTATTCCCAGCTTTCCATTTCTGAAATGTCAGCTACTTGAAATTCTCTCTTTGCTTCTATCTTTCTTGCAAGTGTCGACTTACATAGGCTGAAGAGGAATATTAATGGCATCAGTGTCACAAATCCAGGAAAGCTGCCAAAGGCCATGGGCACTTCCCATTCCTCAAAACCCAGCAAGTTAAAAAGAAAAAAACACTCTTTGACAGAAATTAAGAATACAATTTTAAGTAGATCACAGCAGAGGAAATGAGGCGCAGAGAAAAATGAGAATGACAAACTTCCAAAAGTAAAAATCTTTTAATTTCGGTGCAACATCAACCATTATTGCTATTCTTTAAAATATAACAATGTCATCTACATCCACTCTTGTATCAAGTAATCAGGTTCCACTAAGAGCAATCCCTTAAGAGGAAATACCCAAATCTGGAGTAGAAATAGAGTTTGTAATCCAAGACACGGATCCAAAGTAATGGAACATTAAAAATACTAAAACAGTGAATTACTGGAATCTTATGTTGAAACCATGATAGCGACCTTTCAGACTAACACAAATTGTACAATGGAGCAGGAAGAGAGAAATGTCAGACAAGATATACCTATTTCTTTATTACCCACAAGGGACCAAACATAGAGGGAACAAACAAGGACAGACATAGGTATTAAGTCGATTACATCGACCCCAGTGCGTAACTGGTACTTAATTTATTGACCCCGAAAGGATGAAAGGCAAAGTTGACCTCGGCGGAATTTGAACTCAGAACGTAACGGCAGACAAAATACCACCAAGCTTTTCACCTGGCGTGCTAACACTTCTGCCAGCTCGCCACCTTATATATATAAGGCAGACAAGATATACCAAACTGACCTCGCCTGTGCTTGTGAAGTCAGAATGGTTGGTGTTAGGAAGGGCATCCAGCCATAAAAAAAACCCTGTCAAAACAGACACAGGTGTATGGTGCCTGGCCAGCTCCTGTCAAACTGTCCAACTGTTCAGAATGAAAGGAGGACATTAAACAATGGTAATGATGATGATTTACTAAAAGTGTGAATATCTAGTGCAGGTGTATCACAAAGATTTTGATTATGGTAACCTTCTACTAGTGTTTACTTATTTTGTTCACCTGTAATAGTGAACAAAAATAAGGTCTTACAGTTAGAAGATCTGAACGTAAAGTTGCTATGAATCTCAGTGAGTCTCTGAAAACAAATTTTAAAGGAAATTAAAACAGAATTTAAAGAATATGAATTGAAGGCCAGGGTTGGAGTGTAAATGTCCAGCTTCAAATAACAGCATAGGAAAAAATATATATAAACAAATGAGATGTATGTATGACTTACTAGCTATGGTGGATTGGCGGAAGAAATTTTCTCAGGAAAGTCTGAAGTTTAAGATGGAAATATTTCTTCCTTTTCTGGACTCTCTCGAAACTCTGAACTCACAAAACATGCAGTTTTGCCCACAGATTGGAAATCAATTTCTTCTTTCCTTTCTTCAGTAAATTGGAAAATAATTGGTTTTGATAAATTAATTAAAAAGTGTGGACATCGGATTCATGTGTGTCTCAAGGATTTTGATTGTGATAATCTTCTAAAGCCAAGCTTCACAAACACTGGTTCATGTGCCACATACAAAAATGTAATTCCAGAGAAATTTTTTATCTTTTACTTATTTCAGTCATTTGACTGTGGCCATGCTGGAGTACTACCTTGAAGAATTTTTAAACCCTTGTACTTACTTTTTTTTTTTAAAACCTGGTATTTACTCTATCTCTTTCACTGAACGGCTAAGTTACAGGGATGTAAACACATCAACACCGGTTGTCAAGCGGTGGTGGGGGACAAACACAAACACAAAGACACGCACATACAAATATATATATATCTATATCTTAAAGAGATTTGTTGTGTAAAGCTAGAACAATGCAAGAGGTACAAAGAAAACTACTCTCATTTTTCCAGCCTTACACAACAAATCTCTTTAAAGTAATACCTATTTCTTTACTACCCACAAGGGGCTAAACATAGAGGGGACAAACAAGGACAGACAAACAGATTAAGTCGATTAAATCGACCCCAGTACATAACTGGTACTTATTTAATCGACCCCAAAAGGATGATAGGCAAAGTCGACTTCAGCGGAATTTGAACTCAGAATGCAGTGGCAGACGAAATACCTATTTCTTTACTACCCACAAGGGGCCAAACATAGAGAGGACAAACAAAGACAGACTAAGTGATTAAGTTGAATACATCGACCCCAGTGCGTAACTGGTAATTTATTTATCGACCCCGAAAGGATGAAAGGCAAAGTCGACCTCGGCAGAATTTGAACTCAGAAATGTAACAGCAGACGAAATACCGCTAAGCATTTCGCCCAATGTGCTGACGTTTCTGCCAGCTTGCCGCCTCTAAAGTAATACCACACAGTGCTTCACCAAAACTACCACATTTTAATATATTTAATATGGGGTGAAATGGTGAGGGCTGATCTCAGAAAGTTAGAGTTCATGGAGGAAATGACAATGGACCAAGATATCTGGTGATATGAGGTTCTAGAGATGTCCTGCCTATGTCTGTGAAACTGAGTGCTGGAAGCACCAACAGGTAACAATAAACTTTTCATACAACCTACCTGAAGACACTGAACTACATCTTCTCTTCTAAACTGCATCTTTCTCTTTCTCACATTTCCTATGATTGTCTCCCACTCCCCTTCCCTGCCCTGACTCTCCCACTTACTGTATCTTTGCTTCCTACCCCCATCTTTATACCCAGGTTTTCATCAGTCACTGCAATCCCCACTCCCCACTCTCAACTCTCACCTTCTTGGCAATACCTGGTCACATACATTATGACCTAGTACCTTGAGGGCATGCCCTGGGTAATTGCCACCATTTATCTCTCTCTCTCTCTCTCTCTCTCTCTTCTCACCCTGGTATTTCAGCACCATCTCTCTCCTGCTCTCTCTCTCTCTCTCTCTTGCACTTTTGCTTCTCCCCATGCTCTCCTTCTTTCCCTTGCTCTTCCCTCTGACCAGGTAACCAAGTATCTCCTTTACATCAGCACACCTGCTTCTGTCCTCTTTCTTGTACAACTCTTTCCACCTCTCTCTCTCTCTTCCCTCTCTTCCTCTCCCTCTGGTTGGGTAACCATGTACCTCCTCTATAGCAAAACACCCGTTTCTGCCTTTCTATTTCTCTGTCACACTCTAACCTTTCATCGACTGACACAAAATCCCACCTCCTCCAATTCCCCCTCACCTCTCAAAATTCCTTGTCTTGCAAGTTTCTTGATGACCCTGCCAGTACTGGTAAAAAAAACATCCAGTCCACACCATAATGTGATTGGCATTTGGAAGGGCATCTAGCTATGAAAACAATGCCAAAACTGACCTCACCTGTGCTGGTGCCACATAAAAGGCACTAAGTCCACTCTGCAGAGTGGTTGGTGTTAGAAAGGCAACCAGCTTTAAAAACCCTACCAAAACAGACACAGTAGCCTGGGGTAGTCTTCTACCTGGTTGACTCCTATCAACCATCCTACCCATGCATGGAAGACGGACATTAAATATGATGATGATGATATATATATATATATATATATATATATATATATATATATATGTATATATATATATATGACAGGCTTCTTACAGTTCCCATCTACAAAATCCACTCACAAGTCTTTGATCATCTGATGGTTATAGTAGAAGAACAACTACTACAAAGTGCCAAGAGGTGGGACTGAACCCAGGATAATGTCATTGGGAAGCAAGCTTCTTATCACACAACCATGTTTGTTTATTTTCAAGAGTAAAACTTTGGAAGAATCATTTCACTGCACAAAGGTACAGCAGAGTTTGAACTGACTTTCACTCATGCATATGGAAAATACACACATCACACACACATTGACTTCAAACCAATAATGAAGCAGTTCTCTGCAAAGAAATTTTGCAAATGTTTGTGTTTAACACTTAAGTGATAATAGATAATTCATTATAATTCCATAGGGTACCATTTCCATTTGCATGGAGTACAAGTTGAGTATCCTTTATATGGGGTAATTACATGTGTTTTTTTGAAAGGATATGTTGGTTAATCTTTGTTGTGTATTATGATTTTTGTTTTATTTTGGGGTTTTGTTTGTTTCTTTAATGTCTAGGCGCTTATTTTGTGGGAAGTATCAGCAAATTTATGTTTAATCTAATTGGATACTTAATATTTTAATTTCTGTGGGAAAAAAAGCACCATCTGAACGTGGCCGATGCCAGCACCGCCTTGACTGGCTTCCATGCTGGTGGCACGTAAAAAGCACCATCCAAATGTGGCCGATGCCAGCACCGCCTTGACTGGCTTCCATGCTGGTGGCACGTAAAAAGCACCATCCAAATGTGGCCGATGCCAGCACCGCCTTGACTGGCTTCCATGCTGGTGGCACATAAAAAGCACCATCCGAATGTGGCCAATGCCAGCACCGCCTTGACTGGCTTCCACGCCAGTGGCACGTAAAAAGCACCATCCAAACGTGGCCGATGCCAGCGCCGCCTTGACTGGTTTCCATGCTGGTGGCACGTAAAAAAGCACCATCCGAATGTGGCCGATGCCAGCACCGCCTTGACTGGCTTCCATGCCAGTGGCACATAAAAAGCACCATCCGAACGTAGCCGATGCCAGCGTCGCCTTGACTGGTTTCCATGCTGGTGGCACGTAAAAAAGCACCATCCGAATGTGGCCAATGCCAGCGCCGCCTTGACTGGCTTCCGTGTCGGTGGCACATAAAAAGCACCAATCCGATCGTGGCCATTGCCAGCCTCCCCTAGCACATAAAAAGTACCCACTACACTCACAGAGTGGTTGGTGTTAGGAAGGGCATCCAGCTGTAGAAACACTGCCAGATCGGACTGGGCCTGATGCAGCCTTCTGGCTTCCCAGATCCCGGTCGAACCGTCCAACCCATGCTAGCATGGAGAACGGACATTACACGATGATGATGATAATGATGATGGATTGGCAGGTTCTATAGGTATCAAAAGAAGCCCATAATCTTGCTGAGATATGCGCAGCCACTACATAGTAAGTGTCATGTCATTTAAGAAACCATCTTAGAGCAAGAATATCCAAATTCTTAAGAAGAGTTTCTTTCCAGGCTTTATACTACCAAATATAAAAATTTGATGAGCTTTCAAATCAGGGAAAATTATTGAAAATGGCACTAACTGAAGAACTCTCCCTTCAGTTTTTTGGTACCAACCAATCCATGACTGCCTTTGCTTCTGTGATACAAACTTCCTGTTTTTAAACTTAATAACGATAAAGTTATTTCACTAAATTCTTCATTATGTTAAAAATAAATTGAAACAAAAACAGAATGGGTAAAACGTATGTTATCATTTATACCATAGCCCCAGCAGTCAAAGAATCTAGCATCAGATGAAATAAAATAAGACTATTTTTTAAATTCTGTTTTTTAGAACTTATCATCATCATCATCAGCAGCAGCAGCAGCATTGTTTCAACATCTACTTTGGCGTAACTTCGGTATAGGTACCGGATACATTTCAAGAAAGTGTTTTTTTTTTTTATATATATGGTGGGGTTAGGGTTAGGGTTTGTGTTAGGGTTAGGGGTGGGAGAAAAGGGTTTCTGTTATGTTCAGAAATGTAAACAGAGCCACTTACGGTACGTATACCGAAGGATTACCTCTACTTTTCTATACTTGCATTAGTTAAATGAAACTCATTGGCTAGATGTCCTTCCTGTTTCCAAGCCAGGTGATATTTCTCTCATGGCCAGAAATTATTTTACAGAAGATTGGAAGTGAAGGACAATGCTTGTACAATAACCGTGTGCATTTACAAAAACCATGCAATATCAAGACAAAGAGACACAAACATTC